>NC_133619.1:23230389-23395389 GCF_048593235.1 Sminthopsis crassicaudata | reverse complement strand
TGAAGAAAGAAAGTAGATTCATTTCAGGTTCATAATATTCTCTCCATTATAGTGGGAGAAATCCAAAGGAGGAAAATGCATTTATCTGGCTGTGTTCTTTTCTAATCAGTGTTTCCCTTCAATGCCAATCATATTTCTTGATTATAGGAATGTTGCCAAAATGTGGAATGACATTTATAGTTGTATGCATGGATAAAATAAAAACCAGGGCTGAAATATAGTCTAGTTATCCCAGAGGTAGGGGGAAAGAGAGAAAAAAAATTCACCTGGGAGAGATCTGACTGCTGTAAAAATGTGTTCTGATACTCTATGATATCCATGATGGAACTAACAAAGATGATTTATGAAGCACAAGAGAGACAAAATACATGAAATAGAAATGTATGAGCAGGTAGAGAGCCGAGCTGAATAGAAAATGAGAAAACAATGACCAAGAACATATCTTGTGATAGGCAGGTCAGAGAGCCCTAGTATCTCCTTCAGTCCAAGATCCATTATTGGGAATAAACTTGGACAAAGTGTACAGGGTGGGGAATCTCTAGAACACATTTCTTGGTCATGTCAAAAGAACTCTTTCTCTCCTTGTCTCTTTCTCGGTGTGTGTCTCTCTGATTCTGTATGTCTCATTATTTGTTTCTCTTCTTTCCCTCCTCTCTTCACACACACACACACACACACAAACACACACATACACACACACACACACACACACACAGAGACACACACACATAAAGCAATCCTGAATTATTGCTCTAATTTGCTACCTCACCAGTTAACTGTCCCTATTCTTCTAGGATTGTATTCTTCTTTGCCCTTTTCTCCAGCTTGGGCCTACTATGATTCACGTACACAATCCCTTTCTTTTCTTTTCTTTTCTTTCTTTCTTTTTTTTTTTTTTAATAGATCCTTGACCCTAGCCCTTACAAGAAAGTGAGGCAAAACAGAAGCTAATTTGGGCTACAGTGTTGGCACTAGATACAATTGTCTGACTGCCACAACAGTTGTTTTAGCTCTGTCTCATGCAAAGGTTCCCTCTTAGCAACAATATGGGATCATATCCCAAAAATGTTCAATCACTTCCTCTAACAATAGATGGCTCATGAATACAATGAGTGAAGTTCCATTCAATATAAGTATTGCTTTTTAGTAGCATCTCTGACTTGAAGTCAGAGGTTACACCAAACACAAACACACACACACACACACACGTACACACACACACACACACACACACACACACAAGTGCATGCTGGTTCATTCTAGCTCTTAGTTTAATAGGTAGTGCTTCACATAATCACATAGCACATTTTGTACATTAATAATGATATTAAACATAAATTCAATGATACACAGTTTCAAAAGGTAAGGCTAGTAGGATTATGCCTTACTTCTTGTTTCTTATTCCTGAGAGTAACAAGATCTAGCAGAAGATTTTGAAAATGAGTTTGCTGTATTTCCTTTTGCCTGACCTGCATTGTAAAGCAAAACAAAAGAAAATGCTAGTGAAGTACTCAAAGACATAAAAGATTATGAATGAATGGAGAAAAAAAAAGTCAAAATGGTCCATTTCCAATCGGAATTCAATACTTCATAAAAGAACTCAAGGCAGCTAGATTGTACAGTGAATAGAGCATTGGCCCTAGAATCATGAGGACTTTAGTTCAAACATAGTCTCAGATAGTTAATCCTTCCTACCTGTGTGATCCTGGGAAAGTCACTTAATTCCAATTGCCTCAGCAAAATAAAAAAAGGGAAAAAAAGATAAAAATAACAAAAAAGTTCCCCTACCATCTTCCCCTTCTAAAGCTACTCCTCCCTGAAATTTCCCTTGTAGGGTTGAGTGAACTCTAACATTTTGGTCATCAAAAATTGAAACTACAGACTAATCTTTTTTATATATGTATGTATGCATATGTTTTGCATACATATATAAATAGATGAATCTGCAAATGAATACATAAATTGTATAAATGACATTTATTGTAAGTAAAAGTTTGTGTGTACTCATCTGTATACATATAAATATGGGTGTGTATATATATATGCATATATATATGCATGCATGTATACAACCATATATTTATATTTCTACCAACCTGTCTGTTTCTCTATCTCTGTCTCTCTGTCTCTCTTTCTATTTGCCTGTCTCTGAATGTCTATTTCTGTCTCTCTCTGAGTATATGTGTGTATTCTCTCTATGTGTCTCTATTTCTTTGTCTCTGTCTCTGTCTCTTAATGACACTGAAATGGGTAGACTCAAGATTTAACTGATGTTAAAAAAATGGAACTTGGCACTAGAATAAGAAAAACCTGAGTTAAAATTCAGCTTCAGAAATTGACTAGCTGTGTGGTGTTTGGTAAATCATTTTGCCTCAGTTTCTTCATCAGTTAATGGGGCATAATTATAGCATCTACTTCCCCAAGTTGTGAGATCAAATGAATATAGAAGAGTTAGTACAGTACCATTAATCATTATTGATACAATCAAATCAATTCTATCTATGAATGCACATTAGAACGTGTTTTGTAATTTATTATTTTAGTATGGAAAAATGTGGGACTTGCAACAAGTTCTTCCTGATTCCAAGGCTATTTTTCTATTCTCTAATTTATAGTGTTGCTCAACCTTGAACATCATAAGAACTTAATATATGCTTATGGATTTGAATTCAATTGAGCATCTGTATTCCATGTTTCTGGAATGTAGAGAGGGGCTAATTCAAAAGATATAGACAATGGAATGGAATGATACAATCTAAATTGAGTAGGAATAATTAATATGCTTTTTCTTTTCTATTTAGAAGTAATATATATGTACTACTTAATACTTCAGAATTTGTGGGGAGAGAAACATAGTGCCATTCCAAAGCATTCCAAAAAAGAAAAAAAAATTAATATATCCAAAAAGATGTCCTTATTTGGAATATATTAACATTTTAGTATTTATTATATCTGACAAATTATTAGATAGATTCAATAAATATAAAAATGTGATTCTATCACAGCTTCCTCTCACCCACCTAAATGGAGAATATTAAAAGATTATTGTTATTCAGAATTCTCTAGGGTTCTAGGACTTATAATGCAACTTGCTTTAATGTTTATACTTATCATTTCTCTGGTGGAACAATTTCATTATTTTCTTCTGGTTAATTATTGAAATTGTCTACGATTTCACTCCTTTCAATCAAACTATTTCAAATGTAATGGGTAAATATGATTTTATTAATAATCATGTATGTATTAATGATTAACTATTTAATGACATTTTAATTTATAAATGTTATTAGACTTCAAAACTGACATCATCAAAAATGAGTTATGAAATAGGGAAGAAGCTATATTCTACAAGTGTTGTAGATAATTAAAATGTCACACAGTAAAATAAATAAATAAAAACTTCACAAATGAAATCAGTCATTCTATCTGGATTTGAAATTCAAGTACAAAAGGGAAAAAAATAACATACTCTCCTTTATAGGAATCCATGTCAAATTGTGTGTGCCTATTTCTTTGACAACTTTTCATTTCAGTTTTTGTTATGTTAGGATATTTGAAATTCATTTTTTTTCTACTTAAGTTATTATTGTTATTATCATGGACAAGCTATTTGTCAACAAACATTGGACTTCAGTGAATTTCACTACATGTGATCAGACTGAAAAACATGACAAATTATGAATTACATGGCAGAAAGGAACAAAGGTATAAATCTCATGAAACAAGAAACATCATCAGAGAGATGTAGGACAAGAACAAATAAACTTCCTGATTGGGAAACAAAAAGTGATGGATATTTTGTGTTCTCTTTTATCCAAGTAACATCGATGAAATTTCAGAGAGTTCTTAATGTAGTTGGTAGATTTCTTGTGGTAAGCTTATGGGAGGATATATAAATGTGGGTCAATGATACAACTTATAATTAAGTATATTAAGTGTCCCCTATATAACAGGAATTGTAACAGAGTCACCTACGATGAAGAATGGAGTTAGATTAACATGATCATAATTGATTTCAAAGAGTCATTAAATCTTCAAGAAAGGGAAGTATTATCCCTAGAAAAAGAGATCACACAATACAAGATAAATTTCATATTTATTGCCCAATGTCGTTGTCATGTGAGAAAAGTTCAGAGTCAAAAGAAGTAACCATAACAGGCTGCACATGGAGTTGCCACATACATGTTGTTGTATCTAATAGAAGTGATTAAAACTGGAGACTGATAGGATTGTATATATCACTAAACGAGATAGAAATGTAAGAGGTATATGGGTGTGTATACAGTTGTTTAGCAAAACTAACACCTCTGCTAAGGATTTGATGAGCCCTTTTCAGGGCTGCTCATCCACTTTGGTGTTTACTAGTACTCAACTGTCATCTGAAGCTCTGAGAAGGTATACCATGCAACACCTATCTCCCCTATCTCCCGAAATAAACAGTTTTGGCAGATGAGCTAAATCAGTTTGAGGCTTCATACTCCTGGTGAGTTAGATGTGTGTCTACTGCAAACACATGAAGACTTTCCCCATAGGAATAGGTGGGTGTGGATGATTTGTCCCTATAGCCCTGAGGGCAGCTGAAGCAAGAACTGTGGAGTGTTCAGAGCTTGTTAGATATCAAAGACACCTAGGTTATCCACTGCATCCCAGGCCATGGCCATTCATCTTGATGTTTGTTTTGTTACCGGACTTTCACAGCTAGAAGAGAGAATGAAGGCGTTGATTTTGTGCAACTCTGTCTCATTTAAAATCAATTCACACAAAAATCAAGAAATTGTGTCATGGTATCATTATACCCTCTTAAAAAATGAAAGATGAGCTAATATAGAGGAAAAAACTTGATAGAATGTATTGGGTATATACATATATGTGTGTGTACACATATTTTTATTTTGTGTGTGTGGTTTGTGTGTGTGTGCATGTATTGGTGGCCATTTCTAAGGCAAAGGTGAGGGAGGGAAATATGCACATTATAATTTTGTAATATATTTGAAAGGAAAAGCAAGTGGTGCATGTTAGATTTGCAGTTTGATGCACAATCATATTTTAATGTATTATGTTATGTATAATATTCTCTCTAAAATGTAATATTCTTTGTTGAGGTTTTCTTGGGGTCTCTGGAGCAGCCTTGTTTTAGTTCAGAGTAATCACTACATGAGTGTAGCCAGGGGTTAAAGTCCAAATCCTTAATTGACTCCTTCAAAGTCTTGTCTCCTTCACTTACGACTCAGCTAGTTTTTCTGGAGGCCTTCTGGATCTTGTTTTAGTGGAAATGCAAACGAAGACAACCTGCCACCACTTCTCTGATCTTCCCTAGTTCTCCTTCTGGCTGAGCTTGTCCAAGCTTACATCCTCTCTTATTATAGGTGTGAATCTTGTGGAACTATAGTAAGTAATGAGTAACATGTACTGAACTGTTAAGCACCATGCTAAATTAGGTAACTATTGTCTCTATTAATTCCACTGACTTAACACCTTGTTTCAAGTTCTGGCTCATAACAGTTATGGAAATGCTTGTTTTACTCAATAAATTTAAAATATTTTTCTTTAAAAAAGAAGAAAATAAATGTGAGATATTCAGGTTATGCAGAAGGGGAAAAAAGCTTATTGAAAAATTTTATCATTTTAGACATATCCTTACATTAGTTTCTATTTGAAAATGATAAGTGATATAGTTAATCATTATTACAGAACTTTTGCTAAGGAAGAAAAATAGAATTCAAATGTATAATGATTGTGGTTTTGTATATTCATTTCGGTTATAGGACAACATATTAAAGATAAAGGAAATAATGGACATCTGTGATTGGTTCTTCTCTTTTGGTAATAGGAAGATAGAAGAGAAAGAACATTCAATTTGGAATTAGCAAACCTGAATTTCATTCTGAAGTCACTGTTTCATTCACAAACTGATTCAGTAAAACCTCTTTTTAACATTAGCAATTTCCAGAATCAGCAGTTTCTTACCCTTTGAACTATGTTCACTACTAAGGTCATAAGATAGAAATAAGGAAAGGAAAATGTGATAAAAATTTAAAGCTCTATGTAATATAATTTGCTATCATTGTCTTTATTAGAAATAACTATGACTTGGTAACAATAACAGAATTAGAAGAATAATGGTAATTATATATATATATTCCTCCTCCCCATTAGTCAATTACCATCTAGTTTGCTTGAATTTATGATCAAAGTGCTTATATTCCTTGGACATTTTTCATGTGTGTCGACATTGCATAGTATGCTTCCTGTTTTTTAAATTTTTTTTTATATTAAACTCATTTTCCTAAGTCTATATTTTGTAAGGTTGTTGTTGTTATTGTTTTCAGATAAAGTATTTTGTGCAAACATATTTTTCTCATCCATTCAGTAATAGTTTATTTTAAATGTGTTTTGCTTTTTTATGATTATGTTAATTTCCTATGTTGTATCTTTCTAACATTTTTTATATAAATGTAATGTCATCAAAATGAAGGATTTCTTGGTTAAGTTGGTATTATACAGACACATATGTCTATAACATTGAATTTATAATCCATTTCACTTGTGTATATATGAATGAAATCAAAGCTACTTGGTAAAAAAAATAGTTTTTTTTTAATGAATAAAAAGGATTGTTGTAGTCAATCACAATGTGACAATATACATTCCCACAATACACTTCCATATATATATCATCTATAATGCTCTTATTGTTTTTTCAAGTAAAAAGTTAACTTTACAAAAAAATATGCTTGACTTCCTTTCTCTTAAATGCTGAAATTAAAATCATAGCTGTTGTTAAAAATAATGATCTTTTATATTTGAAAGAACAATCAGTGTTCCTGGGAAGATTATTTTGGAATGAAGCCAACTATTTGTTAATATTACTATAGCACACAATATACATGTGTCATTTTTTATTTGGGTAATAGATATGCAAGGTTGTCTACTAGTCTTTTCAACTCTAAATTTGTAATTTTGGGGAGAATTGTGAAACAAGAGAGGGTACTCAAAATAAAGAAAAAAATCTTTGCTTGAGTTAATATAATTTTATGGATAATAAATCACAAATTTATTTTATTTCATTTTTGTTTTTAAAATTAATTTACTTAACAGTTTCCCCAGTTACATTCAAAATATTTTTTAAAGATTTTTGTTTTTAAGATTTTTGAGTTCTAGGTTCTCTCCCTTACCCCCACCCATAGTTAAGAAACCACATGTGAGATTATGCAAAACATTTCCATAAAAGTCATGTTGTGAAAGAAAATACAGATCTCCCATGCTAATGAAAATAAAAACCTTCAAGAAAAATTAAGTTAAAAATAGAGATACAGAGAGAGAAATAAAAAATGCTTCAATCTGTAACAAGACACAATCAGTTTCTTATCTGGATATGAAAAGGATTTTTCATCATAGGTCCTTCAGAGCAATTGTGGATGATTTTACTACTGAGAATAACAGTCATTTACAGTTGATCATTCCAGAAAATTGCCATCACTTTGTGTAGAGCATATTTCACCTTGTTCATGGAGAGCATCCTGCTCATCATTTCCCAGATAACAATAATATTCCATCATAGAAACTTGCTTTGGATTTTTTTTTTACAAATACTATTACCAATTTATTCTCCCATTTATTCTTTCTACTTTCACCCTGTCCTTCCTCATATGCCCAATATACCCTCTATTTGATCAACTTTCACCCCTTTCCAAATCCTATTCTCCTATTTTCTTGCAAGATAAGATAGATTTCTATAATCCTCTTGAATATGTTATTTCTTATTTGAGCTAGTTCTGATGAGAATAAGGTTTGCTCACTAACTTTTCCATCCCATATTCCCCTCCACTTTAAAAACTTTTTTCTTGTCTCTTTATTGATGGCAGATAATTTGCACCATTTCACTTCTACCTTTCTCTTTCTCCCTAGTACATCCCTTAATATCATCATTTAAAAAAAATAAAGATATTATCTCTTCATTTTCAACTTAAACCCATCCCCTCTATCTCTATATATACTACTTCTTACAGCCATAATAATGAAAATATTCTGAGTTACAAGTATCATCCTTCTATGTACATCTTATTAAGTGCCTTACATCATTTTTCTGATTACTTCCTTATGCTTCTCCAGTGTTCTGTATTTGAAAATCAAATTTTCCATTCAGCGTTGATCTTTTCATCACAAATGCTTGAAAATCTTCTCTTTCATTGAAAATTTTCCTGTGAAGGATTATACTCAGTTCTCTGGGTAGGTGATTCTTGCTTGCAGTCCTAGCTGCTTTGCTATATCATATTTCAAACACTCCAGTCCTTTAATGTAGAAGCTGCCAGATCTTGTATTATCCTGACTGTGGCTCCATTATACTTGAATTGTTTTTTTCTGGATGCTTGAAATATTTTCTTCTTGAGCTGAGTGTTCCACAATTTGACTATATCATTACTTGGAGATTTTATTTTGGGATCCCATTCAGGAGTTGATCAATAAATTCTTTCAATTTCTATTTTACCTTCTGGTTCTAGAATATCAGGATATTTTTTTCCTGATAATTTCTTGAAAGATGATGTCCATGCCCTTGTTCTTATCATGACTTTCAGATTAACTAATAATTTTGAAATTATCTTGAAAGATGATGTCCATGCCCTTGTTCTTATCATGACTTTCAGATTAACTAATAATTTTGAAATTATCTTTCCTGGATTTCTTTTCAGGTAAGTTGCTTGCCAATGAGATAGTTCATTTTTTCTTTCTACTTTTTCATTTGTTTGGTTTTGCTTTATTGTATCTTGATTTCACAAAGTCATTTGTTTCCATTTATTCAATTCAATTTTTAAAGATTTATTTTCCTCTGTGAGCTTTTATACCTCTTTCCCAATTGGTCAATTTTGTTCTTTTAAAGTCATTCTTCTCCTCATTAGCTTTTTGTACTTCCTTTTGCACCTCTTTCAATTCTTTCCTTAATTATTTCTCTATATCTCTTACTTGATTTTTAAACTTCCTTTTGAGCTCTTCCATGGCCTGAGTCGAATTCTTATTTTTCTTGGAGATTTTGGATGTAGGAGCTTTGATTTTGTGATCATTTTTGAGTATGTATTTTGATCCTCCTTGTCATCATAATTTTCAATGGTTCAATGTTTTATTTTTGTTTTCTGCTTATTTTCCTTGCCTAATATTCATCTTTTAACTCTTTGTTAAAATTGGGTTCCATTTCTAGGGTGGAGGGTGCACTGTCCCAAGCCTCAGGTGTTTTCTGCAGCTGTTTCCCCAAATCCTTCTAGGAATCTGTTCACAATCCCTGAAGCTGTTAAGTGCTATCTCTACCCCACTGTAGTTATAATATCTATTGTGCTGGCCAAGGCTGGGGCGGCTGTGCTGGACCTGCACACCAGATTCCTCACCCTGTTGCCACCACATACACTCTCCATTGATCTTCTGAGTTCTCCCTCCTATCCCAGGTTGGCTGAGAGGCCCAGAAGCTTCCAGCACTGCTGCTGATTTGGAAGTAGTTTTGCTTCCCTAATTCTGGGGTCAGGGTCAGAGCTGGAGTTAGGGCAGGTCTGAGCTGGGATTGTGCACTGGGGGTCCCATTCTGGTTACACAGACCTTTTCTGCTGACCTTCCAGTTCTTCTTTGGTATCTCTGGTCTGAAATTTCAGGGAAGCTACCAGTATTGCTACTGATTTATATGTGGGGGCTGGTGGGGGCTGGGGCTGCATCTGGAGTTGTACCAACCTACCCTGCACTGGGACTACATAGTGGATTCCCTCCTTGTTGTCCCAAATTTTTCTATTGACCTTCTAAGTTGTCTTAAATTGGAACGTGTTCTGCTACCTCATTTTGGGTATTCTTGTGGCTAAAATTGTTGTACCAACCCTCTCTGCACTGGGACTACATGCTGGTTTCCCTCCTTGTTGTCCCAACTTTTTCTATTGACCTTCTATGTTGTCTTAAATTGGAAGATGTTCTGCTACCTCATTTTGGGTGTTCTTGTGGCTAAATTTTGTTTAGAATCATTATTTAAAAGAATTTGGAAGAGCTTGGGGAACATTTTGGGCAAGTTCCTGCCTTTATTCCACCATCTTGACTCTGCCCCCGAGACAATATATTCTTTAAAAAAAATTTAAGTTATCAAAAAAAAGGAAAAAAAAAATAATAGAAAAGATTAGGACTTCCTGCAACTACTATACTATACCATTATTTTTCAGTTATTTCAATCATGCCTGATTCTTTGACACCCCCCTTTTTTGGGGGGGGGCAAAGATACTGGAGTGATTTGCCATTTACTTATCCAGCTCATTTATAGATAAGGAAGGGTATACGATTTGTTCAGGGGAATGCTAGTATCTCTGGTATGAAGGCTGCCAAGACCTTTTTCAGGGCTGCTTTCCACCTTTAATTTCTACTTAATCTATATAACTCTCATCTGTGACTCCAAGAAGCTGTAATATATTCAATGGTCACACCCTAGTAAAACCATCTTGGCAGATGGCATAAATCACATTGATGTTAATTGGAGGGCTCAAACCCATCAGTGAATTAGGGGCCTTTCTACCCAAAACATGTTGAAGACTTCTCCTGGTAGAATGGGCAAATGAGAACCAATTTTTTTCCCACTGACCATAAAGTCAGCTGAAGCAAGTCCTGTGAAGTGCTTAGAGGTTGGTTAGACATCAAATCCACCAAGGTCATTTACTGCATCTGGAACTATTACCCAGCATCTTGTCTCTGTCCTGCCACTGGACTGTGATGAGTTTGGAAGAGAGAGTGAGGCTGACAAGTTCATGCAATACTACCTCACTTAAATCTAATTTATGCATGAATCAAAATGCATCACTCATACCATTTTACCATTTTTACTTATCTCAAAGTTCTGTGGCTACAGCAGAGTGAAAAAGCATTTTTTTCAGGTACAAATATACTGAGAACTGTAGTTACAATCATGCACATAGGTGACCCAGATCATAGGGTCATTTTCTCACTGGAAGCAGCAGGGGGATTCAGATTCCCTAGGTGTCTGAGAAGACTTAAGAACTGCAACACTAATTTCCTAGTATGAGGTGCCCTAAAATTGTCTCCTTTTTCAATCCTACTTGATCACTGCAGTAGACAGAGGTCCCACCCCATGGCCAAAACACACACATACACACACACAACAATTCACAAAATCTTCCTCAAATATGATTCCCCTCACTATCAGTACATGGATTGTGCACACACCTAAGAACAAGACAAAACCCGTAGACCAAAATGACAAATAGCTTATTGTGAGAGAACTCAGGAGATATCACATTCAAATTGTAGCCCCGAGTGAAACAAAACTGGAAACTAAAGATCAAGTTCTTGAAATTGGAGATCAAAAGGAATTCTAGATACACACATTTTAAGAATCCACCTCAAATGTTTATATAGACTATTTGTGTCCAGCCTGTGACAGAGCATTCTGAGCTCATATTGGCCTAATCAGCTGTAGCTGGACACCCTATAACTTGACTTTAACTTAGTGATGTCATTTTGATCCTCTTTGACAATGAAAGACAAGAACCCATACAGATGAGCAACCTGAGGCAAACAGTGATAAGTGCCTTGTCTAGAATAATACAATTAGTTAAATGTCTGAGGAAAACATGTATGTATGTTGTATGTATGTGTGTAACACTATATGTAATAGTATACATAATGTATTTATATATATATATATATATATATATATAGCTAATTCTTATACTACTGTGTTTCTTTTTTCTGTACATATATCAGAGTTCTTGAAAAAGATTGGTCTACCATTAAACACACACACAAACATGTATGTATGCGCGCACACACACACACACACACACAAAATGAATGGGGATAACTCCATTGTCTATAATACCAAGTTAAATTGTTCACTGAGTTAAAAATCAATCTTAACATCTTGAACCGTCATTGCAAATGGAACAAGAATTAAAAGCAGAATACAAACCAACAAAAGTTCCAATTTGGGATCAGAAGACAGGTTGAAATTCGTCTTCTGACACTTACTGCCTCTATCACTTAATGAACTTAGCCTTAATTTCCCAAATTCAGGATATCAGACCTGATAGCCTCTACCATCTTTTCTAGTTTTATATATACAATTACCTTCTGGCCTTAAAAGGAAGAATTTGGACTAGTTTACATTTAGTAAATGTTTAGTGCTTCTAGCAAGTGAACTCAAATCTCTCTAGCACATGTAAAAGCTGAGAAGAATTTCTTTTAAAATCCCATATTATTTCAGTGATGTTCTATGATTGCCAGTAATGGTCCACCATCTCTGGAGAATTCAAATGACTAGGTGCAGTAGAGTGAGGAAATCAGAGTATAGAGTTTGAAATTAGTCATCTCATATCATGTGGAGAAAAAGTGACAGGCTGTCATTTCAACTCTAGTCATTTTATTTTAAACTTGGAATAAAATTATCATGTTTTAGGCATTAAGTCATGCTTTATGTATAAATTGTATCTCTGATTCACAATAAAATGAGGTATTTTAATAGGTACTTTGAGGGGGAAAAGACCATACAAGTTAGAGCCAAGATAGCAGAAATAAGCCAGGAAGCTCTTTGAGCTTTCCCAGTTTCTGTCACGTACCACATGAAACTAAGTCTCTGAACAGTCTGACACAATGAAACCACTCTCCAACTCAAGATAGATTAGAAAACTTCAAGAAATGTCAGTCTCACTGGGATTAAAGGGGTTTTCAGCCCAGCTCAGGTGGCATCTGGGAAAGCCAGTGAAAGGGTCTTAATCACAACTGAAAAGCAATTGATACCCTCCATTCTGGCTCAGTAGCATAGCAGACCAGGGGGACAGCTTCCACTTACAGCTCAGAAGTCAAATTCTGGGAAACCAGACTATTTCCTAGAAATAGCAGATAAAACTACTCCCTCCTGTGAGCAAAATACCAACTACATAGGATCCCTGAGATCAAAGCCAATGCATAGAGCTGCATGAAAGCAACATAGTGTCCCCTTTACCCAAGGAGTAGAAGTCAAACATAAAAGGCACAAAAGAGAGAGACAAAAAGAAAAAATGCACTTTTCTGGTGGGAAGATAATTTAGGGAAAATTAAGACTGATCTTTCTTAGTTTGCAAAGTGTTTTATATATTTATATATATATATATATATATATATATATATATATATATATATATATATATATATATATATATATATATATATATATATATATATATATAATTTCATTTTATTTCATAAGAACCCTATCAATGAACAGGAAACTTTAACTCACTCTCTTGGGTATCAGAGCATATCTGAGTCATGGAGAATTTACTAGGAATCCTCTTTATTTTTTATTATTAACATTTTTATTGTTTGGTGATTACTTCTTTACAATATAGTTTGAAATCTAGCATTACTATAGTACATTCCTTTTAATTTTTTTCATTAATTCCCTTGATATTATTGTGCTTTCTTTCTTCTAGAAGAATATAGATGTTATTTTTTTCTAGCTCTATCAAAATTTTTGGATGTTTGATGCAGGCTCAATTAGTTAATTAATTAGCATAATTATAATTTGTTAAATTATGTTTACTTATTCCACCCATGAAACTAGTTATTTTCCCAATTGTTTAGATATGACTATGTGAAAAATGTTTTTTAGTTATGTCCATATAGTTCTTGGGTTTATTTTTGCAGGTAGACTTCAAAGTATTTTATATAGTTTTACATTTATTTTAAATTGAATTTCTTTTTTTTTAATTATAGCTTTTTGTTTACAAGATATATGCACGGGTAATTTTTCAGCATTGACAGATGCAAAACCTTTTGTTCCAATTTTTCCCCTCCTTCCCCCCATCCCCTTCCCCAAATGGCAGGTAGACCAATACATGTTAAATATGTTAAAGTATTTGTTAAATATGTATATATATATATATATATATATATATATATATATATATATATATATATATATATATATATATATATATATATATATATATATATATACACACACACATGTCCATACAGTAATTTTGCTGCACAAAATAAATCAGACTTTGAAATAGTGTACAATTAATCTGTGAGTGAAATAAAAAATGCAAGTGAACAAAAATAGAGGGATTGGTAATTCTATGTAGTGCTTCACACTCCTTTCTCTGAGTTCTTTTCCTGGATGTAGCTGGTTCATTGAATTTATCTTTTTTATATCTCTTGCTATTGGGCTTTATTAACAATACAAAGAAATGCTAATGATTTATGTGGACTTATATTATATCCTGCAATTTTCCAAAGTTATTAATAATTTCTAGTAGAATTTTTTTTGTTTGAGAATTATTTTCTAATTTATTTTACTAAAAAAATAGAAAAAATAACAAAAAATGAAAACAAAACAAATATGTAACAATAAATTATCAGCTCAAGTAAGGATATAAATAGTAGAAAAATGATATTCATTAGCATCCATTTTTTTTTCTTCCTTATAGGTCATTTTTTTTGTTCTGTGCTGAGCACTATTTTTATCTGTTTCATTCCCCTTCCTCCCCCCAAAAGACTATAGTTAAGCACAGATTTGAGTTATATACATATATAGATATATACAAACACGTGTACACTCCCCCACATATATGCAAACTCATGCAAAACATATATCCAAAACAACATGAGTATGACTGACATAATGAAGATAGAAGCACCACCTCCACCCTAGGATTAGAAGTAGTTACACTAGTAGTTCTTATTTTAAAAATAGTAATGAACAGGCAAAGAAGAAAGAACCCAACCATAGAAACTTATTATGGGAATAAGGAAGACTACAATTCATCTTGAGAAGAGAATAGTGAAGTTAAAAAAAAAAAAAGCCTCTTCTACCCCAAAGAGTAACTTTAAACAGCCACCTGCTTAAAAAAAAAAAAATAGAGAACTCAGAAAATACTTTAAAATAAAGTGAGAGAGCTTGTGGGGAAAAAAAAACAACTAAGAATAAAAATAATAAACACAATCACCCAATAAAAGAGGATTATGAAAAAAGTTAACCAACTAGAAAATGAGATAAAGCATCTTAAAGAGGAAAATAATATTTGAAAATTAGTATTGGGCGAGGCAGCTTGGTGGTGCAGTGGATAGAGCACCTAGCCTTGAATTCAGGAGGACCTGAGTTCAAATCTGGTCTCAGACACTTAACACTTCCTAGCTGTGTGACCCTGGGCAAGTCACTTAACCCCAGCCTCAAAAAAAAAAAAAAAAAATTAGTATTGGGCAAGGAAAGTCAGTGAAGCTCAAAGAGATCCAATTTATCTTGTACCTCTAGTACATGATTTTCCCCCTTTACTTCCTTTTTGAGTTCTTTCTGGAATTGAGTTGACTTTTTGTTTTTCTTAGGGTTTTTGCACAAAGGTATTTTGACATTGTCATCCTCCTCTGAGTGTGTGCCTTGATCATTCATGTTACTATAATAGCTTTTATATGGTCAAATCCTTTTGTTGTTGCTTTTGCTCATCTTTTCTGCTCATTTCCTTGTCTTTAAAATTTTAGTTCTGCTCAGAGGGTAGAAGGGATAATATCTCAGATTTCTTATTCCAGGAGCTGCAGACTTTGATTTTTTATTTAGTACTGTGGTGATGTTGCCCTGAGGTCCAGAGTGGACCCTCATATCTGGTGCTGCTGCACTGAGTGGCTATTGTGAGGGCTGGTGGCTCTCATTGCTGAAGACCATAGGGATCTGACAGCTTAATTGGTGCTAAGCCAGGATCCTAGTGTTGATATCTAGTTTTTCCTGAGACTCTTGGGCAATCTTTGTGCATTTTTGCAAAGCTACATCAAAACATGTGGTGTTTGGCTACTGGAGGCTTTCTCTTTGCCTTTGCACTTATCAGGTTGGAGTCTATTTGTTTGCTTAGTGGCTACACTGAAGCATGCTGAAGCCAGTGGGAGCTCTTGGAGCATGGTTATGCTCATTTCACTGACCATGCTGAGGCATATGTGGAGTCCTTGTGTTGGAGTTCATCTGCTCAGGATTTGGTGCTCAGGATTTATTGCTGATTTGCTGCATGCCTTCTGTTTTGAACTAAGCTCTCTTTTTAACTGAGTGAGACAGACCTTTATTGACAATCTTCCAAGGATTTTGTGCTCCACAATTGTTCCACTCCATCTTTTCATTGGTTTTCTATTCCAACTTTTGTTTGGGGATTCTATTTTTTGTTGTTTTGACTCCTAGAAGTCAGTACTTTTTAAACTTTTTCCCCCCAAGTAGTTTACATAGTATTGGTATTAATTGTTCATGAAATGTTTGATAGAATTCATTTGTAAATCCACTTGGTCCTGAAGATTTTTTTTTTCCTTAAAGAGATCATTAATGGCTTGTCAATTTATTTTTCTATGATAAGCTTTTTAAATATTTTATATTCCTTTTTTGTTAATCTGGAAAAATTAATTTGCTTTATTTTAATTGTTAATGAATTATTTTTCTTCTATAAGTTTCCAATTTGACTAATTCTGCTTTTAAGTTATTTTTATCAGTGCATTTTGACTATTTTTTCCATATAGTCAATTCTGTTTTTAAAGAAGTTATTTTCTTCTGTAATTTTTGTAACTCATTTACAGAGTTTTTAATATTTTTCTCATCATTTTCATTCTTTGCTCTCATTTCTTTGCTTAATTTTCCTCTACCATTTTTTTCTTGATTTTGAAAATTATTTTAGCTCTTCTGGAAATTCTTGTTGAGCTTCTGTGAAATTCCTATTTTGTTTTAAGCCTTTGCTTATGATTGTTTTGACATCATTGTCTTCTGAGCTTGTAGATTTATTTTCCCATTCTCTGCAGTAATTATATATGGTTAAATTCTCTGTT
This sequence comes from Sminthopsis crassicaudata, assembly GCF_048593235.1. Lineage (NCBI taxonomy): Eukaryota > Metazoa > Chordata > Mammalia > Dasyuromorphia > Dasyuridae > Sminthopsis > Sminthopsis crassicaudata. Next base: position 23,378,583 of record NC_133619.1, on the reverse strand, counting down.
GTTATTGTTTCTTCATTTTCCCAGTTTATTTCTTGATTATGAACTTCATGGCAAAGTTTAGTTCTGTTCCTTATGTGGGGGGGAGAGAAAGTAGGATTTATTCAATTTTCAGGTTGCTTCTCACAGTGTTTTCAGAACTAGTTCTAAGGTGCTGTAATTTGAGAGACAAGGTTACTGCTCCCTTAATTTGAACTCTGTTTTTATCCAGGAAGGGTCCCTGATGATTTAGGATTGCAATTGCTACTCTTTTCAGGTATCCTGCTTCCTTAGGAACAGAAGAAAAACTGATCTTCAGTACCCCTGCTCTCTCAATTAAAATTTCCACATTCTTCTCTTAAACTGTATTTCAGAGGTAGGTACAGGAATTGAAGTTGCAGAACAGCAAAGTCTGGTGCCCAATGGCAGCACAGGGTTCTTCTATGACATTTTTCTTGACAGTTTTTAAGTTCTGTTTTTAAGTTCCCAAAGTAACTGTTTGTTACCACTACTTTCTCCTAAGACTGTATGGGATCTATATATACTTCAGCCCATTCTCTATTCCTTTGTAACAGATATTTCCTTCAAACATCACAAGGTGACTTGAGCTAGGAATATATTTTACTGTGTCCCACTATTGCCTCTCCACTTCAGAATTCAAATAGAAATGCTATTTTAAAATGTTTTGATAGTCAGAGTTTAGCAAAGATTTTGTAATTTTGAAAACTATCTTTGTATAGATGTTGAAAATTAAAAGCTATTATTTAAATTTTTTTAAAAATTAAAAAAAAGTATAGGCATTAAAATAAATAACAGGTAAAATAATGTTTGGTAGAAATGTTGGAAGAATTTGCCTGAATTCCCCTCTAATCTGCTATGCCACGGATGTCCCATTGCATTTAACTTGCATTTTAACAGGTTATTAAAATACTGAGAGGCATCCTGAACAGTGGAAAGATAGGAAATCTTAACACTGAGAAGGTTCCAGTCCTTGAACTACCTGATGCAGTCTGGCTATATGACAGTGAACAAATTCCTTCAACTCTCACTGCCCTGAGACTACCCCTAAAAAAGGATTATTAGTCTAATGCCCACAATTCCACAGGTGTCCATGGATGGTTTAAAGGGATCCATGAACTTTAATGGAAAAATACTTTAAGGTATTTGGTTTACTTTATAACCCTATATTTTTGACAATCTAAATTATGAAAAGGAGTTCATAGACTTCAGAAGCAGTCGAAGGGATAACATTACATGCAAACACAAACATATAAGTTCATGAACCTATATTTGAAATCTTAAAACTTGTAATTTTAATTTTAAAATTTAAAAAAATAATTTAATTTAAAACTTATATTTAAAAAAGTTTCCAATCTACATCACTGAATAATATTACCACATGCAAAATTTCTTTATTTTGCTGAAATCTCTGATGTTTTCACTAAGAAAGCACACACACACACAAAAAATCAAGCAAACAAAAAACCTAAAGCATTGGATAAAAATAATACATTTTAATTATAGAATTTCTGATGTTAGCAATCTTACAGAAATTTTTTAGGGATATGATTCATCTAATAGGGAGGGTACTTAGGTAATTAAGGTAAAGACTCTTTTATTTTAAAATAATTATATTCATATATATATATGAATATAATTATTTTAAAATAAAATATATTTATGAAATACATTCTTTGTTCCTGCTATTCTAGTAGAATACACATCATCTACACAATTGGTCTGTTCTTCAGCTCTTTTAGGACAGCTGATGAGGTTTTTTTTTTTTTTTTAACTGGCACAAGTGTTGATATGCTCAAGCTGCTCCAGCTCATTACTATTCAATGCATCAATGACTATCCTTCCAATTACTTTGACAACCTGAGTAGTCTTGCTCTTCAAGTTGTCTTGGAATCATTGATCCCAAGACCAAAGGATAAATGTTCAGGATGGCCTCCCTGATTAAAGTTGTCTTCCTACTCTGGCATCTGAATGATATCAAAAATGTTTAACTCTGTATATATCAGAGACTGTTGCCAATATTAAAAAAAAATACCTATACTCCCCTTCCCCCATCCAGGAGGGGGGAGGATAAACGAATTTTCTTTTATTAATTTCAGAAAAAAAAATTGTAGGTGATTATTACTTATCCAAACTTCCTATTTTCAAAGAAAGATATTCACATGTATACAAAACAATCTATTTAATCAATATTTTCTACCATTTTGTTCACTTTCTGATTATTTGTTTTAAAAAAAAAATTATAGTCACTATAAATGATCTGCTTTGCAAAGTCTATAAGCATTTATTTAAAAAAAACATTAAATTAAATGTGCCAAGTTTGTACTGAATATTGGGGATAAAAAGGCCAAAATAATAGAAGGAGGGGAGAAAAAAATTTATGAAAAAATTTATGAATATATAAAGTAGATGGAAGCATAAAGTCACATATATGTGAAAATACTGTGATTGATTCATTGAAATATCAAGTGTTCATATTGACAATATTGTCAATTGATTAGCTTATACAAGGGTTTCAGTTGAACATTTTTGTGTTGTGTTATAATAAATAAATGTGCAGTCATAATGCACGTTCTCAAAGATAGTAAGGAATCTCTCAGATAAACGTACTCAACATGAAGGAGGTCTATACACATATTAGAAATAATATAAGTAAAAATTAAAAACCCTTAAGTGTCTCATGATCATTTCCATGAACATTTTAAAATATTCAGAACCATTGTGTGTTTGGCAATTATTTAAGTGCTTTTTTTTTCTGTCTCCTTTTCCTGGACTTTGGACCATTTCACTTGTCTAGTAAATTTATTGGAAAGAGAACTGGAATTAGAGTCAGAAACTCTCAATTCAAGTTCTGACCCAGTTATGTGATATTCAGTGAAATTCTAAACCTCTATAGGTTTCAGTTTTCCCATATTTAAAATGAAGAGGCTAGATTAGATATGCCTTAGTTCCCTCCCACCTCTAAGTAATTGATACTTTGATTCTAACATTTCTCCTCAGGAGATATTAAAGATTTGATACTGTTATAACTGATGTATCAGCTAGGCATTGGAAAGTAGCGATTCTTTAGCCAATGAGCTTAGGTAGAAAGCTTAGCCTAGTATTATCTTTCTGTTGTTGGTCAAAGTTAAGTCTGAGTGGGTTTTTTTAAAAAAAAATGAAGATATTAGTTTTCTTCTCCATTTTTCTTCTTTAAAAATTTCTCTTATATTATATTAAAGATAACAAAAGTCCACAGCACTCATCTGTTGTCCCTTCATTGTTGGTACTCATTATTATGTGAGCTCCTTGAGAGTAGGGAGTGCCTTCCTTTGTATTCCCACCATTTAGGAGAATATGAAGAGCAAAGTCTTAACTTGATAAATGTTTTTTGAATGACTTGACTACACCATCAGAACTCATTTTCTTCTAAGCATCCTTTTGCTACACATGCCTCTTCTTTATTTGCAAATTATTAGCAAGATGTAGCATCCTACTTTAGTGCTATCAAACATCTTCCCAATTTCCTGTACTTTATTCCTAAATTTAATTATTTCAAGAAGAAGTTATTTGAAGCTAAGTGGAATATAAGATGTAATCTAATACAGGGGTTCTCAAACTACGGCCTGTGGGCCAGATGTGGCCTGTTGAGGACATTTATGCGGCCAGCTGGGGTATGACAAATGGGCTGAGGGGCAGAGACAGAGTATGAGTATTTGTTTTTACTATAGTCTGGCCCTCCCACAGTCTGAGGGTCAGTGAACTGGCTCCCTGTTTAAAAAGTTTGAGGACCACTAATCTAATACAATACACTCAGTATAGAATTGAAGAAACCAAGACCCAGAGGGGTGAACAACCTACATTCATATGCATAGTGTAGCAGAGGTGAAATTCAAATGTTGCCATCTAATTTAAAATTCAGTGTTTTCTATAAAAAGAAAAAATAGAAAACAAAAACAAAGACATCCTTTTTTATATATACATAGTCTTATTTTTTCAAGTATCCTTTCTTCTTCTTCTAGCAAAGTGCCGCCCCTTAAAGCATAAATAAATTAAATAAATAAGCAAATAAATTAATTGACTAAATAATTTGTTTAAATGGCAAAATAGATATAATTAAGAAGTGATCATTACATTGAAAAATACGTGACAACATATTCAATGTTCTATATCCATTATCCAACCTTTTCTCGGCAAAAGAATAGGAAGAGTTCTCATCTCATTTCCCTTTCTTCGTCCCTCCCTCTCTGTTTCGTCCCTCCCTTCCTTCCTTCCTTCCTTCCTTCCTTCCTTCCTTCCTTCCTTCCTTCCTTCCTTCCTTCCTTCCTTCCTTCCTTCTTTCCTTCTATATAAGCATTTTAGTTTTTCTTAAATTTGAATTTTTGAAAATTGCTTCCTATAATGATTTTTAGTATTCATTGTCCTTTGATCACACAATATGTTGCCTCTTCTGATTCTGTGCTATGATTTATGACTAACAGTGGTCCTGCAAAGTTGTTTTTTGTGATACTTAGTAGTGTAGATTTAGTGAAAATCACATTATTTCTCAAACATAATTCAGAAGTTAATTGTAACAGGAGAGAAGAAACAATGACTTTTTAGTTAGAGAACATGACTAAAAATAAAACCTCTATCTCTTATTACCTATGTTATTGTGTAAAACTCACAGTTTCACTGGACTTAATATGAAGGGGTTAGACAAGATGGTCTCTTCCAGTTCTAAATGAGTGATCTATATTATTCCTCAATTCTAGGATAATCTGCTTGAATTATATTTCTGTTCATTATTGATATATGTATTAACTGGTTGTGGAGACTGCTTATTCAGCTGCATGTCACGATGAGGCTAATAACATCTAAAAACCACAACATAAAGATATATTAATTTATTCTCTCTTTCATGTATGTATATCTGTGCATTTTCTTTGCAGGAAAAATTATCATATTTCTTGTCTTCTAACAAAATATCAGCTCTGTCTAAATATTCCACAAAGGAACCACTCTAAAGTATTTTTCTTGTATAACTTCAAGCTAAGTTTCTCAATATTATTAGTATTTCCCCATGGTGATGAAAGGATGAAGATACAACACCCTCAACAAGATTAAATAAAATGGCGCTACTGGAGCACCAAGTCAGGACCTTCTAGAGGAATGTTAAAGGGAAAATACTCAATAACTTCAGAAAGTCAAAGTATGTGTTACTTTAATATAGTTCTTAGAAACTTTAATATTCTAAATTTAGCAGTTTTCTTTCCCCAAAAATGGTACTGCACAAGATACACTAAGTCTTCAGCAGTATGATTGTAGGGCCCGTAAAAAGAATCTCACTTCAAAAATTCTACTTCTCTAGACTGTACCATTCTTATACAGACAACTAGTATGATCACTCTCCCATATTGATTTCCATCTGTGGGATCCAGATTTTTAATTTAGGAAAAAAGAGTGTATCTTACACAAAGAGCTTCTCAGGCCATTTTGTTCTATAAGATCAAAGTGAGGCAGCTGCATGGTGCAGTTATAAGGGATGAATTGAAGTGTTTTCCCCAGGTCATGTACCTACTTCATACCCAAGAACCTAAATTATATTTATTCTGGGTGCTTGAGTACCTAGTCAAGATTCTGTTTCTGATATATGTGATAGGATTCTAATTTTTGACCCCAATCTGATTATTATCATCAGTCCTGAATCCCACAGAATTCACCATAGCAACAATCAGGGCAGCATGCCCTGAAGACCACACAACCTGTTTTAGACATATCATAGAAATTAACCAATTAAAAATAATACAAACAGGATACAAAACAAGAGATTGAACTGCAAACATTAATAAGTCCCCCCCCAACATATCACCTGTACAATTTCCTTTTCTGATGAACATATCTTAATACTCCTGAGTGGGTTTTCTATATGTTTTCTGGGTAACTGCATGTGTACTTCCATTAAGGCTTTATGATCTTCTCATGTTAGCAAATTTCTCCTGTAAAATCCACATTTACAGATCATGCGATGTAGTGAACACCATTTATTCTATAAAAAAAAAAAAAAAAAAAAAAAAAAAAAAAAAAAAAAAAAAAAAAAAAAAACACTTGTCCTGTTTTGATGTGCCGCTAAGTCTTTTATGGAAGATTGTTGATTGGTAAATCTGAATATATTCTTTGTTTGATTTGGAGGTGGCCTGAGTCCTGAATTATTTCAGAGGAGACACCACGGAACACACCTGGTACCTCAATATATGTTCCCTATGTGGGTACAACTTAGCAAATAGGTTTGACAGAAGTTCTGGGAAGAGCAATTCTGAAATATGACTCTCAAAAGATGACCTAAGGTAAGTCAAGGGATTCAATTCTTGCCTTATATGATTTATCCTTCTGGGCCCTTTGATTGGTATATATATATTGACCCTGAGGTGTAGAAGTGTCTCTCTTTTTTCCCTCCTTCCTTTCACCCATTTCCCAAATATGTCTGCCTTCAACTGACCCTAATATCTTATCTACCATTTAGTTAGTTTCTTGACTTTTAAAAAATGACCTCATCTTCAAGCAGACAGCCTCTGGCAGCCCTGTCTTTTTTATTTGTGCTCTTGGTTCAAGACTCTTAACTGTCCAGACTTGACAGCTTCCAGACTTTCCATTTGCATATCCTCCTGCAAATGCTTGAACTGCTTAACATGAGGACCCAAGGGGCTCTCTGGAAATTTCCTTTCTTACAAGCCTGTTGACCCCTGTCTGATGAAGTTCATTGAAAAGATATATAGATCTTGACTTGTCTTGGTCTATGCCAGATTAATTAGGAAACAAATTTGATGAGTCTATCTCTATGTATTTCTATCTAAGTCTCTGCACTAAAAGCATAAAATAACCAATATTTAAAGTACCTTGTGTTTTAGGATTTCATGAAATGATGGGATCCAACTCTATTATAATTTGGAAATAATGTCTTTGGCTCTTGGCCAAATGAAGTAGTTCTTATGTGCCATGGAGCAAATATGATAAATTAAGAAGAGACAACATTGGTATTTAAATTTCTGGAATATAGGTATGCTAGAGCAAAATTTTATATTGACAGAAGACATTGGGAAAAAAACATTTTAACTTCAATAAAATCTGATAGGAATGTAGGATTTAGGGCTGAGGAGTCAACAATCATCCATCCTAACCTTCTTTTGTGGCAAATAGGGAAGCAGAATCAAACAAAAACAAGACAGAGATTAGATTGCTATTTACAAAACACGGCTGTAGTAAATCATAACAATAAAGAAACATAAATTTAACACATAAATGGCTCAATGGCAAAGATGGCATATGACCAATGGCTGGTCCAAGTGTTCCATCAAAATAATCTTAACAGTGTCATAAAGCAGATGGCATGAATGTCCTGCAAAACCTAATTAAAGTACTTGGGGGGGGGGTGATTGGGGAAGTCTCTGGAAAGGTAAAGAGGCATTTGATCTCTTGAATGGCTGGATTGTGATCTGTTGAATTAATGGCCCACATTAATGAGGTCACAGACTCAACTGAACACTGAGTTAGTGTAAATTGGTAATATGTTTGCCTACAAATAGTCATTCTCCTACTCTAGGTATTTAGGAAAATATATTCTAATTTTCATCAATGAAACCTTTCAATAATAATAGGAGTAAAGATAAGAGATAATAGGCTTTTCATTAAAAACAAGCTGGGATATTTTCTATCAAATACCTTTTCATTTTAACTACCTTCTGTTTCTGTGTCTTTGTACAGGCCATCCTTCACAACTGACATGCACTTCCTCTTCATATCTACATGATGAAATCCTTCGTTTTCTTTAAGCTTCAGTTACAAGCTACTCATTCTATGAACTTTCCTTTGATTCCAGGCTAAAAATTCTTATTTAAACTTTTGCATAATAGAAAATTCTTTGGTTCTTTCATTTATTCCATTGTGTTAATGGCAAAACAGTTGTTTTCTTCTTTATTTTTTCTAATTATTTTTTTTCTGACAAAGACAGTGATATCTTATACCTGCACCTATATTCTGTCTATAGCATATGTTGCATCTAGACCTACATTGTCTATATCAACATCAGTATTTCTCTCTCCCTCTCCCTCTCCCTCTCCCTCTCCCTCTCCCTCTCTTTCTCTCTCTCCCTCTCTCCCCCTTTCTCTTTCTCCCTCTCCCTCTCTCCCCCTTTCTCTCTCTCTCTCTCTCTCTCTCTCTCTCTCTCTCTCTCTCTCTCTTTCTGTGTGTGTGTGTGTGTGTGTGCATTCTGTGAATTTTAGGAACTAGAAAATAACAACTGAACATGTGGGAATTGAAATAAGTAATACTCAGTAATAAAACAGGCCAATAGTTTGTCATTGTTGTTATTAGTTTCTTTTGTTTGTTTAGTAGGAAGTGGAATAAAAAATTATGAATAGACTCCAAATTTATCAATATGTTGGTCTAATATAGAAAGTTTCTCTATTAGTGCATATGTTCAACTCTTCTTCAGTTTAAGTGTCATATAGTTTAAGTACATTCAGTTTAAGTGTCATAGTCTAGGACTATGTAGAAGTCAAGTTACTTTCTCAGAGTTGCCTATATAATATTTTTTAGAAAGAGGACTTGAATCAGGTTTTGTTTACATGAAGTCCAAAGTCTTGTCCAGTACAACATTTAATGTCATATTTCCCATTATGAAAAAAAAAAGTTGTTTCATTTTGGTAAGAGATTGTAATGTGCTATTTGCCCCTTTCTCATATTTCAAATGTTGATTTTCAAACTTTTTTTTCTAAGAAGCAATTTGATGATTATGGCAAAATGAAAATCAACACTGAAATTTAATTTAGGGGAAGAATCATCATTTTCCCCTGAAATTTGAAGAAATTAATCTTCAGTCTTGGATGATCTATAGTTTAATTAGTACATGCACTCCCTATTCCATTGTTGAAATAAAAAAAAATATATTTTATTTTTATGTTTTCATCCTCTTTGCAATTAGTTTGACTGGAGATAGAAATCATGTACTATCAAAAGAAATATTGTTCTAATGACTTGTAACTCTTTGAATAGAGAGGGGGATACTTGTAGTAATTGCACATGTCATTTTTAGACATTTTCTAGTCAAGTTTATCAAATTTTGCAAGTTATAAATTAGGATTTATTCACACTTAAATTTGCCTTCTTGAATTTTACATGTGATTTGTAGAACCCCATTCAATTCTCTGTTTCATGTACTTCTTCATAAAGTTGGCCATAAGGTCAAATGTTTCATTTTACTGTAGTATATATTCTTCCTTTATTTCCCTCACCTTTAAAATGGGAATTATACTTCATATAAGTATTATGAAGTTGAAATAAGATCATATATTTAATGAGATTAGGACACATTAAAGGGCTATGCAAATATTAGCTCTTAAATATTCTTGCCCTTCCCAGGGCATATTTAATCACTTAAGAAATTTGCAGTCTCTCAAGGAAATTATAATCCCTTCTAAATCTATTTCTCTTTTCTTCATGCCTATTATGCTGTAGCCAGGTCATCTCCTCCTGTGTACTTTCTTTCAGAAGCATAAACATGCAGGCAAGCTTAACTATGCCCCTGACACCACTAAGAAATATTCAAATCAAAGCAGTTCTTGATCTCACTTGCTTTATTCTAATATAAGCTGTGTGCTGGAGTCTCTAATCAAATGCATGAACAATTTTCAGGGCCATAGAGGAAAAAAAAAAAAAAAACTATTTCAAAATAGTGTTACCAGGACAAAATCAGGGAAATAATCATACTTCCTGGGGCAGTCAGGTCAGAGGAGAATCAGTTTAGAGGGAGTTAACAGGATTGAGGAAGGTAACAAAAGATAGAGTGGTACAATCATTCCAGACAGGTTATCTCCCCCAAAGTATTGGGCAGTTATATTTGCATGTCTCTGGAGAATTTTCTGACAAAATACAGGAATTGCAGTAATATTGAATAAGAAAGCGGGGCCTTCCTAGAAAGAAAACTCTCCCTCTAACAAGAAACTCTCTTCACAACTTATATGCCCTAGACAAAAGCTTCATTCACTCTATGTCAGTAAAACTCTGTGGATAGTGACCCTTTCCAAGAAATTCAAGGGCATTGCTCTTTCTGTGTAAACTTTGAGCCTACCCAATCTCATCAATTTGCCTCAGTTCTTTCACACACTGAAACTCACATCCATGACAACTAAATCCTTTCTGATACTCTGGAATACCGGTCATTTTGGCATTGCCACATAGAATGTACATCGGTACATTCCCTATAATCCAACTTTTCTTAAATTCTACCTCATATGGAATTTTAATCATTCATCTTTTTTAGTACTCCAACAACTATAAGAGAAGGGTATAATAGTCTCTTAAATGTCCATTACCACTTACACTATTTTTCCTACTTTCAATTATATAATGTTCCAAAGTCTTGACACTACTCACCTAGTGATCTCAAAATTTCCAGAAAATCAAATAGTACTTTTACTCATAGATGTCAAGAATGTCTACAATATATTCCCAAAGGCAAATAAAGGGAAACTAGTACCTTATCACTTTTTGCAAATCTTCTTTCACCAACATCACCAGTATCAGCAGAGACAAGATCTGGGGACAAAGTCTGGTTCTGACATTAGTTTAGTATCTAATATTTGGCGAGTTAGTCCATCTCTCCATGTCTCCATTCCTTCATCTGCAATAAATAAATAAATAAAATAAAAAAGAAAGTACTGTATAACATTCATTATAAAAGTTCCATCAACTAGGCTATATTCTGAACTTTTCTTACAAGATAACATAGAATGAGTGATGGATTTAAGGGTATAAGAATTAAATTCAAATCCGACTTTCTCATTTATTTGTTATATGACATTAGGTAAGAGACCACCTCTCTAAGGCTTTAGGATCCTCAATTGTAAAATGAGTAAATGCAAAATTGTAAAATGATTGTCAAACTGAATTTCATGATCTCTTCTGGCTCTAAATCTATAATCTTAGGATCATATAAAATTGACACTATGGAAATAAGGTCAGTTTCTTAGTTGAAATCTTCACGATATGTTGAAATCTATATTTGTAGAATGAGGATTAGTTACCCATGAAAGAGAACTAGAACAAGAGTAGATCCTGATTTACTAATGAGTAGTGTAATTAATAATGAGTAATGACATTCATGTGTAAGCTCATGTGGCCCCCATAGAGGGCCTTTTCATCTCACTGTTAGAACAAGTGAATAAAATACTTTCAGTTTCACTTGGCAAATCCACCAATATATGTTTTTTTATAACCCTTAACTATTGCTCAAAGAATTCATAATTTGGAAGTATTTCTATAAGATTTTAACCCATTTATGACAAGTTTTAAGAATGTTTATTAGTCTAATTCTTACATTTTTAGCATGGAAGTATTCATCAATGGTTTTAAAATAAAGAATCCTATGTTTTGTATTATATGAATATGGTGAGGATTCATTCAAATGGATTAGAGTCTATTTTACAGATAGGTGGTGCAGTATATAAAGTACCAGGCCTGGATTGAGGAAGACCTGAGTTGAAAGCAGTCCTCAGATATTTACTAGCTGTGTGACCCTACACTAGAGACTTACCTATGCTTGCATCATTTTCCTCATCTGAAAATTGAACTGGAGAAGGAAATGGTAAACTACTCCAGTATCTTTGACCAAAAAAAAACAAAAACAAACAAACAAACAAACAAAAAAATGGATTCACAAAGAGTTGCATATAGCTGAAACCCGAACTGAATGTCAACAATTGTAATCCCCTTTTCACTTCAGAACTCTTTTACTTTTCTTCTTTCAAAAATGAAATTCCATTAATTGAAATTTGTATCAAAAATGTTTCTAGAGTTATTTTGTCTCAACAGTGTTTTATTTTTCCAAAATACATTTTCAACATTCATTTTTGCAAGATTTTGTTACAAATTTGGTTTCCTTTCTCTCCCTTTCTTCTTCCTCCTGAAAACAGCAAGCAATCTGATATACATTATACAATGTAATGTTTTTAAACATATTTCAATATTTGTCATTTTTTGCAAGAAAAAAAAAAAAACAAACCAAAAGAGGAAAAATCATGAAAAAGAAAAAGCAGAGGAGGATTCTGGGAAGATGGCAGAGTAGGTTGATAAATATCAAATTTTCCCAATTTTCCCCACAAATAGAACAAATTTGTGCTTCAGAGCAAACTTAGAATGACAAATCAAGAAGACTTGGGGCAGAAACAGGGTCCTCTGGAAACCACGTGAGATCTGAAAAAAGGCCCCAGGCTGGGGATTAAACTGTATCAAGTGCAGACACCTCCAGGCTAGCTCTGCAGAAACACCTTGTGGGGACCTCTAAGGTTAGCTAAATTTGACTGGAGCCTCAGCAGGAACCAAAAAGACTTTCACTTCCCAATTCTTAGTCAAGTCTGAGTGGGGTCTGAGAAGAAAGAGTGAATCTTGGCTGATTGAGAACTTTAGTCCCAGTTGTGCTGCTGAAAGGCAGCCTAGGGCAAGAAGGAACCAGCACTCCTGAGGGCAGAAACAATGGGGCAGGGAAGCTGCAGGCTGTGGACACTTGCAGAAGCAGAGAGCTCTTGGTTTGGGATTCCTAGTCAGAATGGACAGATGAGGGGAAGCTTTAGGCATTATCTCCCACCCCACAATTAGAATTATTTACACTAATGCCTCTTATTAAAAAAAAAAAAATGAGCCAGAAAAGGAAAAAGAACAGGACCATTGAAAAATAGGAGAACAAGGAAAACTGGGATTCCTCTTCAGAGAAGGACACTTTAGTTAAAAAAAAAATAAAGAAAAGAAAAAAAAAAACTTTTTACCCCAAAGAGTAATATGAAATGGCTCCCTGCCCAAAGAGAATTTATAGAATGTATGGAAGAAAAACAAGAAAAAAAGTTAACTAGATAAAAAAGGAGGTACAGAGTTGCAAAGATGAAAATAATTCTTTTAAAATTAGAATTGGTGATCAGTGATGGACAGAATCAGCTACACCCAGAGAAGGAACACTGGGAAATGAATGTGGACTACTTGCATTTTTGTTTTTCTTCCCAGGTTATTTTTACCTTCTGAACTGTATGGATCTGCACATATATATTATATCTAGGATATACTTTAACATGTTTAACATGTATAAGACTGCCTGCCATCTAGGGGCCAGGGTGGAAAGAGGGAAGGGAAAAGTTGGAACAGAAGTGAGTGCAAGGGCCAATGTTGTAAAAATTACACATGCATCTGTTCTGTCAATAAAAAGCTATAATTTAAAAAAAAAAAGAAAATTAGAATGGGGCAAGGAGAATTGAAGCTATGAGACACCAATAAATAACAAAACAGATTATAAAGAATTAGAAAATAGAAACAAATGTAGAACATCTTATTAAAAATGATGGATCTGGAGAACAGATTAAGAAGAGAAAATATAAGAATAATTAGACAATCCAAAAGTTCTGACCAAAAAAAAAGAGAGCCATCCTCACCATCCACAATTAAAGGTGCTTACATTAATATAGCTTATTTAAAAATGGCAAATAAGAAAGAACCCCAATATTGAAACATATAATGGGAAGAGACAAGACTGGGATTCACAATAATGGAGGAAATCATCCAAGAAAGTTGTCCTGGAGTGATAGAACATGAGAGAAAAGTAAAAATAGCAAAATTTTATCAATCACCACCTCAAATGACCCTTTATGGAAAATACACAGAAATATTGCCAAATTTTGAAAACCCCAGTCCAAAGAGAAAATTTTGCAAAAAAACCCAAAAAAACAAAAAACAAAAAACAAAAAAAAACAAAACAATTCAAATATGTTGGAGATACAATTAAAATTGAGGAAGACTTATCAGCCACTACAATAAAAGACCACAGGTCGTGGAATCATATCTACCAACTCAAAAGAAAAATTTAAAAAATAACAATAATCCAGCTAAAACTATGACTGGCGAAGTTTTGCTATTTGAGATGGGATTATGTGGGGAGTGTACTTTGATATTGTTTTAAATTTTGATTTCAGGAATGAATCCAAATTACTATGAAACCAATACCTCACTATTCAAGAAGAATGTCATATGCTATTCAAATGGAAAACAGTCTGAGAAATGATACTGGTGGGTATCTGTTCCAGAGAAAAGTTGAGTGGGTGACCTAGTATAGGTTACAGTAAAATACTCTTGGTTCAATTTCCCTATTGTGCAATTTATTTTCTCAATAAGAAATTTTGAAATTTGTTAATTATGAACTTGGCTTTTGAAACCTTGTGAATAAAGTGGAGCTTTAACAAATAAAAAAAGAGAAAAAAATCAAATAAACAAACAAAAGTGAAAATATTATGTTTTAATCAATATTCAGTCTTTATAGTTTTCTTAGACTTCATTTTTTTAAAGAATATGATTACATTTTGAAAGTTTGCCTTTGCTTAAATGTTTATTAGCTTCTTTTGTCAGCATAGAAATGCCTATTCAGCCATAAAAAAAACTGTTAAAAACATTACTTGTGGGGGAAAATTAAGGAAAAAATTCAGTACACAAGACAATGTTGGCTTTCTAGAAACCCAGCAACTTAATGATCTAGTAATAAAAGCAAACAAAGCCACACAATTATCATAAAGAATTTATTATGGAACTCATGAGATTTGACCAATCAATAGGCTAAAAACAAACCAAATTAGAACTGAAAAGGAACATTTTGAAATGTCTTCAGATACATTTTCATCTCTAGCACTCTCACTATCTTCTGAGCTTACTGAGAAAACAATAGCTATCTAAATTCATAGGAACTGAGCATTTAACATATTTAATATATTCATTATATAGAGATAGAAACATACCCATACTTTTTCACATATATAGAGCATAATGCAGATTAAACTAGAATCTTGTCCCAGAAGTAGTTCTTGTTGTAATTATTTGATAACCAATGAGCATTTATTAGACACTTACTGAATACATACTATACACACACTGGGTATATAGAAATATAGATGGAAAAACAGATAGATTACATGTATATACATGTGCATGTATATATAAATTTTGTTGTTATATTACATATGTGTATATATACAATATGTAATGTATATTTATACATAGATGTACATAGACACATATCATATAATGGTTTGCATGATATTTTCCTCAGTAGATTGTCAATGTATTTAGATCTTGACACAAAGTAGATACCTAATAAATGCTAATTGACTTATTTATATACTATATAAGAAACATAGGGGAATCAAAGAAAAAATTACCCATTGCTATAAAAGAAAAATGTGTCCTATATAAAATACACATATATAATAATAATAATAATAATAATAATAATAATAATAATAATAATAATATTAATTTGTGAAGAAGCAGGCATTATAATTAACAGAATGGGCAGACTTCCTGAAAGGGGGATGTTGATGAATTGAATTTTACAAATGAAGTTAGATCTTTACAAGTGGAAAGGTAATAATTTCTCATCCACTGACCAAGCTAATTTAATAAACATGGCAATGCTACCTAAATTAATCTACTTATTCAGTGGCATATTAATCAAAATGCCAAGAAATTGCTTTATAAAGTTAAAAAAATAACAAAATTCACTTAGAGTAACAAAAGGTCAAAAATATCAAGGGAATTAATTGGGGGAAATGCAAAGGAATGTGGCTTAGCCATACCAGATCAAAAAATGTATTATAAAATAGCAAGCATCAAAACCATTTGATAATGGCTAAGGAATGGAGTGGTTGAGTAGTGGAACAGAATAGATACACAAGACACAATAGACAATAACATAAATTATCTACTATTTGACAAACCAAAGGCACCAGCTTCTGGAATAAGAGTTTCCTATTTGGCAAACATTTCTGAAATGGAAAACAATAGGGCATAAACTAGGCAAGAACAACAAATCACATTCTATACCAAGATAAAGTAAAAATTGGCTCATGATGTAGACATAAAATATGATACCATAAACAAATTGGGAGATTTATCATATCTTTGAAGAATGGAGGAATTTATGACTAAACAAGAACTAGAGAACCTTATGAAAAGTAAAATGGATTACTGATTATTGAAAATTAAGTAAATTGTTTTTTGCAATAAAAAAAAACCCAATGCAGCCAAAATAAGAAGTGAAAAAAAAATCTGGAAAATACTTTTTGCAGCCAGTGTTTCTATTTATAAATAGATTTTGAATTTATCAAATTCATTTCATAAATGAATTTGGCCTCATTTATAAAATATACAGGAAATTCAACTAAGTATATGACTATAAGTCATTCTTCAATTGGGAAATGGACAAAGGATAAAGTTTCCTTCTTGTACTCACCCTAATTTCTGGATCACAGATGAAGATTCTTAGTCCCATGTTCAGGCGCCAAAATGTAATGTTTTTATTTTTAGTTTTCTTAGGGTCTCTGGGAGGAGCCTTTGTTTCAGTTCAGTAATCACCCCAAATGCAGCCAGGTATTAAAGTCAAAATCCTTTATTATCTCTTTCCAAGTCTTCTCTCTTTTCCTGGGACCCAGTTGGCTTTCTTAGAGGCCTAGTTCTCTCCTTGGTTCCAAGAGCTTTAGCTCCTGATGCTAGTCCTTAGTGTTCTCTGCCTCTGCCAGCTTCTTGAGGTGCTCCTGAATGTATCTTGGTTTCTGTGGGGGAGACAAGAGGATCACTACCATGATCTCTGTCTTCCAGTTCTAATTCTGGTTCAGTTTGTCTGAGCTTATATGCTCTCTTATCATAGGTGTGAATCTTGTGGAACTATATTAAGTACTAAGTACATGTACTGAAATAGAGAACTGTTAAGCACCATGCTAAACAACCTTTGATTCTATCAATTCCACTGACTTAGCATGTTGTAATAATACTCTGTTTCAAGTTCATCATTGATCAACTGGAAGTGAGTTGGATCTTCTTTATGTTAAAGATAACCACTTCCAAGTTCTGGCCCATAACACAAAGGTGTTAAACAGACAATTTTCAGATAAGACAATTAAAGCCATCTATAGTCATATGAAAAATGTCTAAATCAGTATTGATATGAGAAATGAAAAGTAAGACAATACTGAAGCATAATGTGTGCCTCTGAGATTGACTAAAGAAAAAAAAGTGATAAAAGTTGGAGTGGATGTGAAAAAACCTGGGATAATAATGCATTATTGGTAGAACTGTTAACTGATCCATCCATTCTGGAGAACAATATGGAAATATGTCCAGAGGGCTATACATCTTTGATATAGTATTGCCATTACTTGGTCTGTATTCCAAATAGATTATAAAATATAGTACTGGTGAACAGAATTTTAAAAAATATTTTATTAATTTTTATAATTATAATTTTTGACAGTACATATACATGAGTAATTTTTATAACATTATCCCTTGTATTCATTTTTCCAAATTTTCCCCTCCCTCTCTCTACTCCCTCCCCTAGATTATAGGCAATCCCATACATTTTACATGTGTTACAGTATAACTTAGATACAATATATGTGCGTAAATCCAATTTTCTTGTTGCACATTAAGTACTGGGTTCTGAAGGTATAAGTAACCTGGGTAGATAGACAGTAGTGCTAAGAGTTTACATTCAATTCCCAGTATTCCTTCTCTCGGTGTCGTTGTCTCTATCCATCATTGATCAACTGGAAGTGAGTTGGATCTTCTTTATGTTAAAGATAACCACTTCCATCAGAATATGTCCTCATGCAGTATTGTTGTTGAAGTGTATAGTGATCTTCTGATTCTGCTCATTTCACTCAGCATCAGTTCATGTAAGTCTCTCCAAACCTTTCTGAATTCATCCTGATGGTCATTTCTTACAGAGTAATAATATTCCATAACCTTCATAAACCATAATTTACCCAATCATTCTCCAATTGATGGAGATTCATTCATCTTCGAGTTTCTAGTCGCTTTGAAAAGAACTGCCACAAACATTTTGGCACATACAGGTCCCTTTCCCTTCTTTAGTATTTCTTTGGGGTATAAGCCCAGTAGTAGCACTGCTGGATCAAAGGGTATGCACAGTTTGATAACTTTTGGGGTATAGTTCCAAATTGCTCTCCAGAATGGCTAGATTCTTTCACAACTCCACCAATAATGTATTAGAGTCCCAGTTTTCCCACATCCCCTCCAACATTCATCATTATGTGTTCCTATTATCTTAGCCAGTCTGACAGGTGTGTAGTGGTATCTCAGAGTTGTCTTAATTTGCATTTCTCTGAATGTCTTCCTCCAAAAATATAGGCTTCCTAGATTAACAGAGGAGGAGATAAATTGCTTAAATAGTCCCATTTCAGAAAAAGAAATAGAACAAGCTATTAATCAACTCCCCAGGAAAAAATCCCCAGGACCAGATGGATTCACATGTGAATTCTACCAAACATTTAAAGAACAATTAGCCCCAATGTTATATAAATTATTTGAAAAAATAGGGGATGAAGGAGTCCTACCAAACTCCTTTTATGACACAGACATGGTACTGATACTTAAACAAGGTAGATCGAAAACTGAGAAAGAAAATTATAGATCAATTTCCTTAATGAATAGTGATGCTAAAATCTTAAATAAGATATTAGCAAAAAGACTTCAGAAAATCATCCCCAGGATAATACACTATGATCAAGTAGGATTTATACCAGGAATGCAGGGCTGGTTTAATATTAGGAAAACTATTAGTATAATTGACCATATTAATAATCAAATTAATAAAAACCATATGATAATGTCAATAGATGCAGAAAAAGCATTTGATAAAATCCAACATCCATTCCTACTAAAAATGCTTGAGAGTATAGGAATAAATGGACTATTCCTTAGAATAATCAGGAGCATATATTTATGACCATCAATAAGCATACTATGCAATAGAGATAAACTTCAACCTTTCCCCGAAAGGGGAAACAGGAGTGAAACAAGGTTGCCCACTATCACCATTACTATTCAATATAGTACTAGAAACGCTAGCCTCGGCAATAAGAGCCGAGAAAGAGATTCAAGGAATTAGAGTAGGAAATGAGGAAATCAAACTATCACTCTTTGCAGATGCCATGACGGTATACTTAGAGAACCCCAAAGACTCTGCTAAAAAGCTATTAGAAATAATTCAGAATTTTAGCAAAGTTGCAGGATACAAAATAAACCCACATAAATCCTTAGCATTTTTATATATCACCAACAAAATGCAACAGCAAGAGATACAAAGAGAAATTCCATTCCAAACAAATGTTGAGAGTATAAAGTATTTGGGAATCCATCTACCAAAGAAAAGTCAGGAATTATATGAGCAAAATTACGAAATACTTGCCACAAAAATAAAGTCAGATTTAAATAATTGGAAAGACATTCAGTGCTCTTGGATAGGCTGAGCAAATATAATAAAGATGACAATATTCCCCAAACTAATCTATTTATTTAGTGCTATACCAATCAGACTCCCAAGAAACTATTTTAGTGACCTAGAAAAAATAACAACAAAATTCATATGGAAGAATAAAAGGTCGAAAATTGCAAGGGAACTAATGAAAAAAAAGTCAGATAAAGGT
This sequence comes from Sminthopsis crassicaudata, assembly GCF_048593235.1. Classification (NCBI taxonomy): domain Eukaryota; kingdom Metazoa; phylum Chordata; class Mammalia; order Dasyuromorphia; family Dasyuridae; genus Sminthopsis; species Sminthopsis crassicaudata. The sequence continues at coordinate 23,359,102 of NC_133619.1, read as the reverse complement.
GGTCTAGGTGTACCTGATCTAAAGCTATATTATATAGCAGCAGTCACCAAAACCATTTGATATTGGCTAAGAAATAGACCAGTCGATCAGTGGAACAGATTAGGTACAAAGGGCAAAAAAGGGTACATATATAGCAATCTAGTCTTTGACAAACCCAAAGATACCAACATTAGGGATAAAAATTCATTATTTGGAAAAAACTGTTGGGAAAACTGGAAATTAGTATGGCAGAAATTAGATATGGATCCACACTTAACACCATATACCAAGATAAGATCAAAATGGGTCCATGATTTAGGCATAAAGAATGAGATCATAAATAGATTAGAGGAACAGAGGATAATCTACCTCTCAGACCTGTGGAGGAGGAAGGAATTTATGACCAGAGGAGAACTAGATATCATTATTGATCACAAAATAGAAGATTTTGATTACATCAAACTAAAAAGTTTCTGTGCAAACAATACTAATGCAAACAAGATTAGAAGGGAAGTAACAAATTGGGAAAATATTTTAACAGTTAAAGGTTCTGATAAAGGTCTCATTTCCAAAATATATAGAGAACTGACCCTAATTTATAAGAAATCAAACCATTCTCCAATTGATAAATGGTCAAAGGATATGAACAGACAATTCTCAGATGATGAAATTGAAATTATATCCACTCATATGAAAGAGTGTTCCAAATCACTACTGATCAGAGAAATGCAAATTAAGACAACTCTGAGATACCACTACACACCTGTCAGATTGGCTAAGATGACAGGAACAAATAATGATGAATGTTGGAGGGGATGTGGGGAACCTGGGACACTAATACATTGTTGGTGGAGTTGTGAAAGAATCCAAACATTCTGGAGAGCAATTTGGAACTATGCCCAAAAAGGTATCAAACTGTGCATACCCTTTGATCTAGCATTGCTGCTATTGGGCTTATATCCCAAAGAAATAGTGAGGAGTGGAAAAGGACTTGTATGTGCCAAAATGTTTGTGGTATCTCTTTTTGTAGTGGCTAGAAACTGGAAGATGAATAGATGTCCATCAATTGGAGAATGGTTGGGTAAATTATGGTATATGAAGGTTATGGAATATTATTTCTCTTCAAGAAATGACGAGCAGGAGGAATACAGAGAGGCTTGGAGAGACTTACATCAACTGATGCTGAGTGAAATGTATAGAACCAGTAGATCGCTGTACAGTTTAATGTTGTATGAAGAGGTATTTTGATGGAAGTGGATATCTTCAACATAAAGAAGATCCAACTCACTTCCAGTTGATCAATGATGGACAGAAACAACTATGCCCAGAGAAGGAACACTGGGAAGTGAATGTGAATTGTTAGCACTACTGTCTATCTACCCAGGTTACTTATACTTTCAGAATCTAATACTTAATGTGCAACAAGAAAATGGTCTTTACACACATATATTGTATCTAGGTTTTATTGTAACACATGTAAAATGTATGGGATTGCTTTTCACCTAGGGGAGGGAGTAGAGAAAAGGAGGGGATAATTTGGAAAAATGAATACAAGGGATAATGTTATAAAAAAATTACTCATGCATATATACTGTCAAAAAATTATAATTATAAAATAAAAACAAAAAAAAAAAAACAAAAAAAATTTGCATTTCTCTGATCAGTAGTGATTTACAACACTCTTTCATATGAGTGGATATAGTTTCAATTTCATCATCTGAGGATTGTCTATACATATCCTTTGACCATTTGTCAATTGGAGAATGGTTTGATTTCTTATAAATTAGGGTCAGTTCTCTATATATTTTGGAAATGAGACCTTTATCAGAACCTTTAACTGTCAAAATATTTTCCCAATTTGTTACTTCCCTTCTAATCTTGTTTGCATTAGTATTGTTTGCACAGAAACTTTTTAGTTTGATATAATCAAAATCTTCTATTTTTTAATCAATAATGATTTCTAGTTCTCCTCTGGTCATAAATTCCTTCCTCCTCCACAGGTCTGAGAGGTAGACTATTCTCTGTTCCTCTAATCTATTTATGATCTCATTCTTTATGCCCAAATTATGGACCCATTTTATCTTATCTTGGTATATGGTGTTAAATGTGGAAACATATCTAATTTCTGCCATACTAATTTCCAGTTTTCCCAACAGTTTTTTTTTTTCAAATAATGAATTTTTATCCCAAATGTTGGTATCTTTGGGTTTGTCAAACACTAAATTGCTATAGTTGTATCCTTTTTTGTCCTTTGCACCTAATCTGTTCCACTGATCGACTGGTCTATTTCTTAGCCAATATCAAATGGTTTTGGTGTCTGCTGTTATATAATATAGTTTTAGATCACCTTCATCTGACTTTTTATTTCATTAATTCCCTTTAAATTCTCGACCATTTATTCTTCCATATGAATTTTGATATTATTTTTTCTAGGTCACTAAAATAGTTTCTTGGGAGTCTGATTGGTATAGCACTAAATAAATAGATTAGTTTGGGGAATATTGTCATCTTTATTATATTCGCTCGGCCTATCCAAGAGCACTGAATGCCTTTCCAATTATTTAAATCTGACTTTATTTTTGTGGCAAGTGTTTTGTAATTTTTCTCATATAATTCCTGACTTTTCTTTGGTAGATGGATTCCCAAGTACTTTATACTCTCGACATTTGTTTGGAATGGAATTTCTCTTTGTATCTCTTGCTGTTGCATTTTGTTGGTGATTTATAAAAATTCTGAGTATTTATGTGAATTTATTTTGTACCCAGCAACTTTGCTAAAGTTGTGAATTATTTCTAATAACTTTTTATTAGAGTCTCTGAGGTTTTCCAAATATACCATCATATCATCTGCAAAGAGTGACAGTTTGATTTCCTCGTTACCTACTCTTATTCCTTTAATCTCTTTCTCTACTCTTCTTGCAGAGGCTAGCATTTCTAATACAATATTGAATAGTAATGGTGATAGTGGACAACCTTGTTGGTGAACAGAAATTTTGATCTTCAAATACAATACTCACAAGAAGCATAAAAAAGTAAATAGAAAAGACGACAAAGAAACATATTATTTGATAAGATTAAACTGTTTATAATACTACATGGAAAAGTTAAACTTTGAGAACTGTATCTCTATTAGGACAGTTAGAAAGAATATACTTAGACAGAGATGTTGGTATAAAATGAATCTCATGGGTGAAATTTAAAAATATATATGTATATATGCATGGAAAAAGGATTGCACTGGGAGAAGGTAGAATAGGGTAAATTATAAAATATGAAGAGATGAAAAAGATTTATCACAATAGAAGGAAAGAAAGGAGAGGGTAAATATTGTTTAAATCTTATTCTCATCATATTTGCCTCAAATAGAAAATAACAAAAAATAAAACTCAGTTGCATGCAGAAATTATTCTTCCCAATAGAGAAATATGAAAGGGAACGGGAATGAAAAGAAAAAGATAGGGCTCATAGAAGGGAGAACTACAGTAGGAGAGGAAAGGGGAAAGAAGAGGGAAAGCGGATAGGAGGGAAAATTGAGGGAGATAGTAGTCAGAAGTAAAATACTGGTGAAGAAGGACAGGTTGAAAGGAGTAAGAAAAATATAAATGGGGGGATAGGATAGAGGGAAATATACAGTCAGTAGTCATAACTGTGTACGTGAATGGGATGAATATAAAATAAAGAACATTAGCAGAGTGAATTAAAAACCAGAATCCTACAATATACTATTGACCAAAAAAAAAATCTGAAGCAGAAAGTTATACACAGAGTAAAGGCAAAAGGTTGAAGCAGATTATATTCTGCTTCAGCTAAAGAAAAATAAACCAACAAAATTGTTAGCAATACTAATCTCAAAAAAAAAAAAAAAAAAAAAAGCAAAAGCAAAAATAAACATAACTAAAGAGATAAGAAGAGCCACTATGGAAAAAAGTAAACAGATCTTTGCCTGAGCTCATCCTGCCTTCCTCCAGATCAACATGAGAATCAGGTTCTAAATGAGTTTTGGAGTGAAAAAATCCACAAATATTTGGAGTATAAAAAAAAATTCAAGTAGAAGATATTTTGGAGGGATTTTAGGAAAAGCCTGTATCATTCCAGCATTGGGAAGGGAGGAGATGATGCACATCAGCAGAGGTACAGCAAAGCACATTATACTGCAGTTTGGGCAAAGAAGCTTCTACCATGCTGGAAGACATCTAATTGGAGGCTCATAGCCAGAATACAATAGTGTTTGCTAATTTGTTCTGGTTCAGAAGTGGATCAGCAGACTAGCTGTGAGTTTTTCAATACAATTGCAGAAAGTAAATAGTGACCTCTGAACCCCCACACAACTTGGGATTTGGAAATGACCATCCAACACAGGAAGGAAGCATTATCTATAATGGGGATAAGTTAGAAGTATCCCCATTAAGATGAGGGGTGAAACAAATATGCCATTATCACTGCTATTATTCAATATTGCCTCAAGTTCCAGCTTTAGCAACAAGAAAAAATTAAAGGAATTAAAATAGGCAATTAGTAAAGAAAAGTATCATTCTTTGCAGATGATATGATGATATTCTTAGAAAATTGAATTACAAAAAAACTCCTTGAAACAAATTTAGAAAGTTACTTGTAACTTTTTATGTATAAAATAAAACCACAAAATCACCAGCAATTCTATTAATGACCCCAAAGCCAAAGAGCAATAGATAAAAAGAAATGTTTCATTTGAAATAACTATAGTCAATATAAAATACTTGAGATTTTTCCTGTCAAGGCAAATTGAACACAAAAAGAAAACACTTACTACACACATAAAATCAGATCTAAAAATTAGAAAAAAATTATCAGTTTTTCATGGGTAGGTCAAGGCAGTATAATAAAAATGATAATTTTACCTAAATTAATGTACTTATTTAGTGTCATACAAATGAAACTAACAAAATTATTTCATAGAACTAGAAAATAATAATAAGTTCCTTCTGGAAGAATAAAAGGGGAAGAATATCAAGGGAATTCATTTTAAAATGCAAAGAAAAATACCTAGTTATACCAGAACTAAAACTATATTATAAAGCAGCAATAATCAAAACTATTTGTTACTGGCTAAGAAATGATTTAGTTAACTAGTGCAAAAAAATGACAATGACAAAAGTAGTCTCCTATTTAATAAATCCCAAAACTCCAGCTTGTAGGATAAGAACTCTTTATTGAAAATAAAATTAAATAAAATAAAACTGCAGCAAAAACAAACAAACAAAAAAGCTAGGAGAGTATATGGAAGAAAATAATTAGACCAACATCTCACACTGCTTAGCAAGATAGAATTGAAATGGATGCATGACTTAGACATGATAAGGTGACACTATAAGCAAATTAGGTGACCAAGTAATACTTGTATGATCTATGGAAAAGGAAAGAATTTATAAGCAAACAAAAGATAGAGAACGTTTTGTAATGCAAAACTGATCATTTTTATTTCATTTACTTAAAATGCCTTTGTACAAATAAAATCAATGTGACCAATATTATAAAGAACTATTAAATAAATTTTAAAAAGCTATTAAATTTTTACAGGCAGTGTTTCTGACAAAGGTATCATTCCTAAAATCTATAGAGAACTGAGTCAAATGTGAAAGGATAAAAGTCATGCCTCAGTTGATAAATGGTCAAAGGATGCAGTTTTCAGATGAAATAAGAACTACTTATAATCATATAAAAAAGGTCAAAATCACTATTGAAAAGAAGTACAGATTAAAAAAAAAAACAAACTCTTAGGTATCACTTCACAATTATTACATTGGGAAAAATTGTATTGGATAAAAAAATAATGAGTGCTGAAGATGTGGGAAAATTGGAATACTAAAGCATTGTTAGTGCAATTGTAAATGGATCCAACCCTTCTGGAAAACAATTTGGAACTATGCTCAAAAGACACTCAAATTATATATACTTTTTGATCCAACAATATCATTACTAGGTCTGAATCCTAAAGAGATTATAAAAATGAAAAAAAAATATGTGAGTAAAATGTTTGTATCAGATTTTTTATAGTGACAAATAATGAAAATTGAGGGGATGCTCAATATTTGGGGAATGGCCGAACAAATTGTGCTATATGTATTAAATGGAAGACTATTGTGAAATAAGAAATGATGAGTAGGCATATCTCAGATAAATCTGGAAAGAGTTACATCAACTGATACTGAATGAAAAGAGCAGAACCAGGAGAACAATGGGCACAGTGACAATAAGATTGTGACATGGTCCACTTTGATAGATTTAGCTCTTCTCAGCAATACACTGATCCAAGCCATTTCCAAGAGACTAGGGATATAAAAAGCCAACTACATCCAGAGAATGGACTATGGAGTGTGAGTGCAGATCAAAACATACTATTTTTCCTTTTTTCTTCATTTTTTGTTTGCTTTTCCTTTTGTTCTGAGTATTCTTTCATAACATAACTAATGTGATTATACATATATAACCTATGTCAGCTTGCTATCTGGAGAAATGGGAGGGAAGGAAGAGTGGAAATATTATTTGGAGTTCAGAATCTTACAAAGATGAATATAGAAAACTATTTTTATATATAATTAGAAAAAATAAAAGAATATATATCATCTTATCATATGAGTCAGTAACTTAATATATTTGTATGTACATAAATTTACAAGTTAGAAATATATTACATATATATATATATAGGCACATACGCACCTATATGTGTATTTATGTACATGCATATAGGTGTGTATGTGTGTATGTGTGTATATATATATATATATGTATATATGTATATCTATACACACACATAGAAAATATAGGGAAGAGAGACAAAGCATATATTTATATATGTATGAATATGTATATGTGTACATATCTATAGGTATACATGTACATATAAGCATATGTGTATATTTGCATACATGTGTGTCTTTCAGTTTTATGCTGTTTGGTTAAGTACTATCTATCCATTGCTATAAGAGTGAATAGTTAAATACTTAATATCCTTATGAGAAAGTTGTGATATGTTATAATTGGAAAAAGCATTTTTCAAATAGTTTTATTGGTATATAAGCAATATACTCCATCAGACTTTTTTCCTTATAAAAGCTGTGTGTTTGGAGATAATGTTCTAATTAACCTAATTGCAACCACCAGCCTGAACTGTAACTTCAGCTACAAAATGCCATGGCAACTGGGAGAGGAGGGGGTGAAGTTAGTGTATTCTCAGTGGCTGTCTCTGAAACAACTCTTTATTATAGGAAATAAGAAGGTAAATCCTCTCAATAAGATCAAGCTTTAACTAGGAGAATTAAGATTTCTCTCTCTTTCTCAGTCTCATTGTCTCTGTCTCTCTCTCTTTGTCTCTATCCCTCTCTCATAAATTAATCATTTCACCTTCAATTAATATAAGTCATAATAATAAAGTGTTTGCTTTTCCTATCTAGAATAAGAACGTGGTTGAGAGATTTAGTGTAAATCATTGAATATTAATATCTGGAGTTTTAGAGAAGGATCTCTTTATATGGTAAGGTCGTGAGTGAAGAGTATTTTTGATTATCAAATATTACACCAAGATATGAATCAAGAGGAGCTGGGAGCGACATTTCTTCACTCTGGAACTACAAAGAAGCTCATGAATTCACTGTCAATGGATAAGTGCTTGAGGAAAATGATTTAAAAGGAGACTCATTTTTGAGTAATAATTAGGTTGACAGAAAAAAAGAAAGAAAATGAGACAAGGGAGGAAAAGGAGGAGGAGAGAGAAAGACAGAGAGAGACAGACACAGACACAGAAACAGAGACAGCAAGAAAGATTGATTTCCAAGTCAGTTCTACAAATTTTTATATCCTTCATAAAATACTTTTTTCCCCCCTGGGCGTCATTAAATGTTGTAATGGCACAGTAGAAATCCTGGGAGAGCAGTTCCACTAAGCAGGAAAGGAATTATATGTTGACTTAGGTTCATATGATCACAGAGCTTATAGCTGCTATGGTCCTCAGAAACCATATACCTACTCCCTTGTTTTATAAATGAACACAATAAGGGGTGAGTAAATTACCTAAAGAATCAGAGTCAGTATTGGAACTGGGTTTTGAATTGAGGTTCTCTGATTCCACACCGTTGGCTTTCTAAATCCAAGGCTAACACGCTGTGTTCCACTGGATTGTCTCTCTGTTGTAATGATGAACTCAACAATTATTTGATCTTGAATATCTTTTCTACCCCTCACTGCTGATGGCTCTGCCATTGGATGATCCATGTGATTCAATTATAAAGATCATCTATTCAAAGAAATACAACTGACATAAAATAGCTGAACTTATCACAGTAGCTGGCATGGAATACTATAGGGGCTTACTACATGTTATTGATTGATTTAGAAATGAATATATCACCTAATACATTACATACATTAATAATATATATTATGATGCTGAAATGTATAATCTATTTTCTCTCAAGTCCATTATGCCACCCAAATAACATATCTGTGCATTTTAAATCTGAACTTTCTTGTTTCAGCATCTTGGATCTCACATGTAGATTTTATTTTGTGTAAATTCTGGTGTTGTCAACAATATGGCATCTAAGTATAATTTTATTTTCCCCATGAAGGTTTGTATGATTCCAGCAAATTAATTTTAAGGTTTTTATTTATTTTTACATAGATTTAGTATGCTTCTACATTTATTTTTAGGAAATATAATTTTAGTTCCAGCCTTTTAGTAATCCTGTTTTAAAGATATGGAAGAAACATAAAAAGAGTTTAAGTGGCTTTTCTACAATGACCAATTTATTGAAAGACATTGTTGGCAATAGAAAACTCACCATCACTCTTGTGTATTTGTTCTCTCCTGATATGTATCTGATTTTGGAAATAAGTGGCTACCATCATCCCCATGCAATATATTCCATCTCCTGAGTCCTGGCATTTTTATTGCTTCAACCTCCAGCTGAATGTTTTCCTTCCTTCTGCCAACTGGCTTTCTTAAAGTGTTGGCTAAAGTCTGATGATATATAGGAGACTTTCCCCAATTCCTTTTAATTCCAGTGTCCTCTGTTAAATATCTCTGATTTATCCAGTATACACCTTATTTATTTATTATGTTTCCCCATTTGAATATGAATTTCTTGACATCAAGGACCATAAGTGTCTTTTTTTTTTTAATTTCCTGTTTCTGGCACAGTGCCTGACATGTAGTAATTGTTTATCAAATGTTTTTGATTGACTTCTCTAATCTAGAATGAATGAGTTTATAGGATTGTTAAAGCATAGGTTAAGAGCAGAGAGTATTAAATGGAATCTGGGGACTTATTTATTTATTTTGTTTAATTTGTTTAAATTTTAGATGATTAAATCCTTTCAAGTCTCAGCTAAACAACAACACTAAAAACATTTCCCAAGCATCCCCCACTCTTTAAAGCTAATACCTTACCTCCAAAATAAATTACAATTTATCCTGTATATAACTTGTATATTGATTCTCTCATTACATTGTGAGCAGGTAGATGATACAGTGGAGAGGAAGTGGGAATGAAATCTAGAAGGCTTGAGTTGAAATCCAATCTCAGGTACTTACTAGTTGTGTTACCTTACACAAGTAAAATCTAAATCTAATCTTAGTTTTCTCACCAACAGAATGGGTACAATAATTGTAATTACGTCACAGTGTTGTGATGGGGATAAAATGAGATAATCTTTATAAAGGGAAGTGCCTTCATCACAATAGACATGTAATAAAGGTATGCTTATTTCCTGGAGGATAAAGATTTTTTTTTTTTTTTTTTTGCATTTGTAGTGCTGAGCATGCAGGAGTCAATTAATACATGTTTATTAACTGGCTGAACATGAAAATAAATTAAAGTCCTTTCCTGACAACTAGAAATCATAGATTTGGAATGGTTGGGACATACAAAATCTAGATTAAATATTTTGTAATTTCACAAGCTGATTTAGGTTATAGTAGCTTCCCAAGAAAGTATATGGACACAAATTTGGTTACTAAATGCTATTTTAACTTGTTGTCATTATGCAACTGAAATTTCTTGAAGTTGGCTTTGTAGATGTATGTGTGTATATATGAAATACCAAATTCCATGATAATGAGAAAATTCTAATGAGTTATAAATATCATCTTCTATGTAGGAATGTAAACAGACAAACTTATTAAGTCCCTTATGATATCATTTTCCTGATTACCTCTTTATGTTTCTCCAGAGTCCTATATTTGAAAATCAGATTTTCAATTAAAATCTGCTCTTTTTACCATAAATGGTTGAAAATCCTCTATTTCATTGAATGACCATCTTTTCCTCTGAAGCGTTATGATTAGTTTTGCTGGATAGGTGACTCTTAGTTGTAATCCTAGCTCCATGGCTCTCCAGAATATCATATTACAAGCCCTCTGGTCCTTTAATGCAGAAGCTGCTAAATCTTGTGTTATTCTCATGTGGCTCCCCTATACTTTAATTGCTTCTTTTTGGATGCTTGCAGTATTTTCTCCTTGATCTTGGAGTTCCAGAATTTGTCTATAATATTGCTGGGAGTTTTCATTTTGGAATCTCTGTCAGTAGGTGATCAGTGGATCCTTTCAATTTCTATTTTATCTTCAAGTTCTAAAATATCAAGACAGTTTTCCTTGATAATTTCTTGAAAGATGATGATCAGATCCTTTTTTTCACCATGACTTTCAGAAGGACCAATAATTTTAAAATTATCTCTCATGTATCTATTTTCTAAGCTAGTTGTTTTTCTAATAAGTTATTTCATGTTTTCTTTTTTTTTTCCATTTTTTGGGTTTTGTTTTATTGTATCTTGATTTCTTACAAAGTCAATAGCTTCCATTTGCTTAATTCTATTTTTAAGGAATTATTTTACTTTTTTTGCAATTGGCCAATTTTGCTATTTGAGATATTCTCCATTTAATTAGCTTTCTGTATTTCTTTTGCACCATATTTTTTGTCTCTCTTACTTGATTTTCCAAATTCTTTTTGGGCTCTTCCATGGCCTGAACCCAATTCTTGTAGGATGTGGGAGCTTTGACTTTGCTGTCATTTTTGAGTGTGTTTTTTGATCTTCCTTGTCATCATAATAACTTTCATGGGTCACAACCTTTTTTTGTTGTCTATTCATTTTCCTATCCTAATGCTTTACTTTTGAATCTTTGTTGAGGTAGGGCTCTGTGTCCAGGATGGAGAGTGCACTGTCCCTAGATTGAGGGGTTTAGTGCAGCTGTTTTCAGAAATCCTTTGGGAATCTGACCTAAAACATTATTTTCTGCCTTAGTGCTGTTTAGCAGTATTTGTGCTCCAAAGTAGCTATAAGATCTAGTGTGCTAAAGCAACAGGGAACTGCTTCACTACTAGGATCACTGGAGTTGAAGTCAGGGTTATGTTGGCATGGCCTGCACTGGAATTGCCATTTCATTGCCACAGACCCTCTTTACTGAGTTTCTGAGTCCTCCCTGTTATCCTTAGGCTAAGAGGTCTAGAAGTCTCTAGCACTGTTGTTAATTCAGAGTCCAACCTCACTGATACTGGGGTTCTGACCAAATGGGTGTGGAGGTGGGGCTGAGTTTGGTTGTGTCTCTGGGTCTGGGTCCAGCTACACTGGAATGGGTTGCATTGTAACACCTTTTATAATAGATATCTTCCCAGTGCTGAATGAATTTAGACCTCATAGTGTAGAGGAGTAGAGCCTTTTACAGATTAGAGAGTAGGCCCAATACATTGGTATATAAGTGAATTGCTTTATACAATGTCAGAGATAGAATGGAACATAAGAACCATTCAATATATTATATACCATCTTTTACATTTTCAATAATACAATAAATAGGATTCAGTAACCAAATTTTAGTGTTGCTATATTTCCTCTAGAAGGCAATAATTAAACTTCATTAGAATCAAAATCAGTTTGTGAAACTACTAAGCAGATATTTCACTTGGAGACTTACTATATGTAGAGACAATCTCCTCCATATTTATAAAGCTTTAATTATTTTTTGAACAGCTAAGTGGTACAGCGGATAAAATGCCAGATTTGAAGTCAGGAAAACTCATTTTAATGTGTTCTGATCTGGACTCAGACAATTATTACTTATGCAACTATAGGTAAGTTATTATTCTGTGTATGCTAAAGTTTCATCATCTGTAAAATAAGGTAGAAAAAAGAAATAGCAAACTACTCTCATACCTTATTTTTAATTTTTTTGATTATAGCTTTTTATTTACAAGACATATGCATGGGTAATTTTATAGCATTGACAATTGCCAAACGTTTTGTTCCAATTTTTCCCTTCCTTCCCCCCACCCTCTCCCCCAGATGGCAGGTTGACCAATACATGTTACATATGTTAAAGTATAAATTAAATACAATATATGCATACATGTCCAAACAGTTATTTGAACTTTGAAATAGTACAATTGGCCTGTGAAGGAAATCCAAAATGCAGGTGGAAAAAATAGAGGGATTGGGAATTCTATGTAGTGGTTCATTGTCATCTCCCAGAGTTCTTTCGCTGGGTGTAGCTGGTTTAGTTCATTACTGCTCTATTAGAACTTATTTGGTTCATCTCATTATTGAAGATGGCCACATTCACCACAATTGATCATCATATAGTATTGTTGTTGAAGTATATAATGATCTCTTGGTCCTAATCATTTCACTCATCATCAGTTCATGTAAACCAGGCCTTTCTGAAATCATCCTGATGGTAATTTCTTGCAGAACAATAATATTCCATAATATTCATATGCCACAATTTATTCAGCCATTTTCCAATTGATGGGCATACAATCCACCAAATAATAATAAGAACACCAAATATAAGAACCAAATATAGTAATGGAAAACAATACCACTTTTGAAAAACTAAAATCAAAGAAGGAAAAAAATAGAAGTTATAACAGTACATTTGCAAGAAAGGATACATTTCTAAATTATAATTACACTTGAGGTTGCTAAGGATAAGTTATAACTTTAATAATAATATTTTTTCAGTTAAAATGAAGATTCTTAAGAGCAAACACTTTCATTTTTGTATTTTTATTTCCAGCACCTAGGCAGTTAAGTAACTCAGTGGATAAAGTTCTGGGCCTGGAATCATGAAGATCTGATTTCTTATCAGTTTCAAACCCTTCCTAACTGTGTTACCTTGGGCAAGTAACTTAATCCTAGTGCTTCAGTTCTTTAGCTGTAAAATGAACTGAAGAAGAAAATTACAAATAAGCCCAATATCTTACCAAGAAAGTACCAAATCACATCATAAAAAGTCAGACACTAGAATGAACAGTAAAATGTCCAGTATCTAGCATACTATCCATTACATACTAGGTATTCCAAAAATGATTATTGTCTTTTTTCCACTATTGTCTTTCTTTCCACACTTCTATTTGACATATTTGACAATGTAAAAAATCATATTACTTTACTTTTAAAATATGTTATATAGAACTCTTAATTTTAGTCAAAAGATGTAGATTTGGAAAAGTTCAAATTTGTAGGAGTTCAAAATTTTAAATTAATTCAATGTAAAGAAATCTATAAACTAGAAATTCCATAGAGCCTCAAATGATAGAAATAACAGGGAAAAAAAACAGCAGATGGGAACAGAAGTATAAATTGAAAGGGAACTCATGATGCTTCAAATCTCTGGCTTGGAAGTCTCTTTATCAAAATAAAAGATGAAAGCAAATTTTAAAAAATGAAAACAAAGATGCAGCCCCAGCAGCACCAATAAGTAACCACAAAATTTTCAAACATTGAAAAAATGGCCCCTAGAACTAGAACGGTCAGGCAGGCAGGCAGAAAAATACTCACACACAAAATTGGGTGTTGATGGAATTTTACTGTACCATATGGAAAGGTGAATAAGATAGTTACAGAGAATTCTTGCAGGATTTGTATAAAGTGATACAGAGTGGCATGGGCACTACCAAGAGACCAATTTGTACAATAACTTTTGCAAGAAAAACATCTTTGAAAGAGTTGAGAAATCTGATCGATATAAAGACTAACCATGAAACCAGAAGGCTCATGATAAAACACTGTTACTTCTAGATCCTAAGAGATGATAAACCTGTTTTGAAAATTTATTTTCCATTGATTCATCAACTTTTTGGAAGTTAAACAAAAGAAAAGAAAATATGTTCATTCAAACCTTTTAAATACCCAGAAAAGAAGAAAGTACAGTCTGAGATAATGACAATGAGTTAATAGGATGATATTGAAAAATATGATGATATTGAATTTGTTTTGTATTTTAAAAGATAAACAAACTGTACAAATAGGAACTTGCAGTTTCATGCAGAATCTTTACAATACTTTATGATATATATTAAAATGATTATTTTATTTGGTGTTTGTTATATTCAAATTGTTTTGTAAATTAAAAAATAAAACTGTATGACCTTCCAACAAAGATCATATCTGATGTCAGATAATATCACAGATCAAAAACCTCAGAAATCTCCAGGAGTAATTTGGATTTATAGAGAAAATGACATGAACCTTGTCATAGGATCATAGATTTAGTTAAAATGGGTACCATAGGGATCATCTAAGTTAATAGACTGCCTGGTCTTTACAGAGAAAAAACAAAACAAAACAAAACTGAATGCTAGAGAAATAAAGAGTGATATCTGAAGTCACATAGTAAGTGAAAGAAAAATAAATTTACAAAGGAGTAACCATTTAAAATCTATGAAGAAATAGGCTTGAAGGATAAAATGTCTGTCTATAAAAGTATGAATGTGCCTAATTATGGAAGCTTATAAGTGAACACTGGATTGAAAATTTCAGAAAAAAAGTATGTTAATCCCTACTATTTTTTTGGAGTGGGAGAAGGTTTATTATTGGAGAGTTTTTTCTCCTACTTTTACTTTTTCTGTTTCCCTAGACTTTGCATTTTTCTTTTTCACTTTTTTGAAAAGTTAAAGCCTATTCAAAATATTTCTGTTTAGTAACTGATTTTAAAATTACTTATTATAGCAAAGAGTCAACAAATGAGGTTTTTCTTTAGTGCACCTATTTCTACAGAAGAATGATCGCATCAATAGGATTTAGTGACATTTTGTTCCCTTTAATATATGCCAGGAATTGTTTAGCTAATTCTTCCCCTCTATCATTTGTTATCTCAATGGCACTGTCATCTATTTTGGAGGCTCTTCTCCTTATCACCTCATTCATTTCTGATCTGTCTCAGTGTTCAGCACCCAGTAATCATCTGGAAAGTGCTACTGGTTTGTCATGTTCCTTTAGATGATTTGCTTTCTCCCCCCAACCCCAATCCTGGGCTTGTCAACAATATTCACAATGTCAATGCTGTGACAAGACATCAACTATCACTAATAGCCTAATCACCTTATTGAAGGTTTTTGCTTCCTCTTAAACTCTAAATCACTTTCATAGCCTCCTCAGTGCTCTACCTGGCATTTTCCTCTTAGCCTCAATTTTCCCATTGCCACCTTCCTTTTCATTGTGTAGTTTTTTGTACAAATATTTAGCAAGAGGTATTCCTTCAATCGTGCCCTATTTTGCCTTTATTGCATTTCCCATCATAGTTCTCTAATGACCCCTCTAGGGGATGTTACCTATTCGGTCCAAAATCTCCTGTTTGTTCTATCTCATTAAGTTCCCTTAAGCAAATGTTCCTTTTCCTTCTTAACTTGGCATTTCGTTATTTTCACAAGCTTTTATAGTTAAACAAAATTGGATCAAGCTAATATTATGCAGAATGTGTTTATTTAATAGTCAAATTCCCTACTTTGCAAAAGGCCATCTTTTGAACACCAATATATTCTAAGCATAATTATATGATTTTGAATCACTGAATACTATGATTAGCATAATGGTATAGTTGAAAGGAGTCCGGATTTTGAGTCGTAGGTTATGGGTTCAAAACTTGTCTTATATTAACTACTCTGAGACCTTAATATTTCTGGGACTCAATGTCTTGTATAAAATGAACCTTTTAGGTGACCTGACCTCTAAAGTTCCCTCTCGATCTGAATATCCAAAAAGTGAACTAAAAAGAAATAAAGGGACACACAATGACATAAGTAGCTTCTGAACCTTTCCAAATTAGACTGCATACATGATATCACATGAAAAATATTATTAATCTTATGTATTACTGGAAAAGGTGAGCTAATTGTTTGGCAAGAATGATACTCAATATTAGGGAAGCCCAAATGGTACATTGGTATTCTTAAGGTATTTGAAGAACTAGCAAAGGGGAGGATTTAGAGTTAAATGAAGATCAAGATAAGAATCCCAAAGAATGAAGAGATGTAAAACAATGAGTTTTTTGATGAGGGAAGAAGTATTTACATGAATGAAATTGCAGACTTAACAAAGAATTCTTTGATTCACAAACTCTCACTTAATCAGGCCTATAATGCTTTCCTCCCTCTTTGCCATCTATCAAAATCTTGTCTGTGCAGATCACAGCTAAAATTCTGCAAATCTCATTGAAGGAAAATTTTTCTCCTTTCAACTAACAACACTTGTTGTCTATATGTTTTATTTTTATTGTTAATTACATTGTATTTCATTTATCTTTTCACTACTTTAACTACATTGAAAACTAATTGAGGACAGAAGGTGGTCTTATATTTGCCTATATATAACCAGTGAAATTGAGCCATGATTCTTTCCAACAATGAGATGACTCAGTCACTTTTGACACCCAGAGAAAGGACTGTGGGAACTGATTATAGATCACAACATAGCATTTCACTCTTTCTATTGTTGTTTGCTTGCATTTTGTTTTCTTTCTCAATTTTTTTTTTCCTTCTTGATCTGGTTTTTCATATGCCGCAAGATAATTGTATAAATATGCATACATATATTGGATTTAACATATATTTTACCATATTTAACATGTATTAGATTACTTGCCATCTAGGGGAGGGGAACAGAACAGAAGGTTTTGCAAGGGTCAGTGTTGAAAAATTACCCATGCATATGTTTTGTAAATAAAAATTTTATTTAGAAAAAGAAGAAAAAAAAAAGAAAAAAATTAAGCCATGACTTTTGGTAGCACAACACAGTTGATTATTAAGATTTCTACTAATATTGTTTTTATCATTTATAATGAAGATAGAAAAATAATTTTATTATACTTCATCTGAACCACTAAAAACAGGGAAAGAAAGGAAAACAATTATTATAGAAAGTAGAATAATAAATCTTATTTTAAAAGCCTTTCAAGCTTACATTTTGTTTTCTTTCTAGCACCTACAGATAGTGCAGGTATTATTCCCATTTTACAGATAATAAGACAAATACTTAAATATTATTTGCATTTTTTTTCTGCCCAAGTTCTTTGCATTAAAAACAAGATAAACCATGGGATGAGGTATTTTTAAGTACAGTTATCTCCTGAAACTTTTATTCCTTTCTCCTTCTTCTCTTTCAGGAAATGGGCTATTTACCCTGGAGAAGAAAAGAATTGAAGGGTGGTTAATTCTTGACATAAGAATCTGTATATCTTTCATACAGAATTGGGATAAGAAAGGCAATTTGGACCCAGGTAACTAATGAAAAGCAACTAATAGAAATGACAAAGCAACCTCAAAAATAAAGAGTGGTGAACTCAACAAACCAACAAAATGACCACTTTCCAATCATTGACAAGTAATGGTATGGTTTGCAGATAAGGTATGGATTGAATAAGCTTCTCTCTAAAATTCCTTCTAAGTTAGGATTCTGAATCTCAAAGATAATAACAAATCACAAGGGACTGAAGTCTTGATTGTTTTTGTTTGCATTTAATTATTTCTCTTTGTCCATCCATTCATCCACCTAAACTCTTCTTGGAAAAGTTACCAACAAAAGAAATTACTATATTAAAAATAATAATTCATATATCTATAATTGAGATCTACATTAATCCACAATTTGCAAAACACTTTGGTTATATTACCTTACTTGGGTCTAACAATTTTATGAGAGAGCCAACATAATTAGCATCTTTATGTGTTAATAATCTGAGTTAGACATTCATCAAGCAATTCTAACAAAAGAAGTTATGTGACTTGCACATTGTTGCATGAAAAATATCAGATGCAGAATTTGAAACCAAAGCTTTCTTAATTGTAAATACTTATTGATTGATCATTTATCACATACCTATCTGTTTGTCTATCATCTTCAAAGTCAAGTAAAGTAATATGTGTATACTATAGTCACAAAATTATTTATATACATATAAATACATATATGTGTATATATATGTATATATCTATCAATATAATAGCTATCAAAGCAATTTGAGCAATATAGGAATAAAACTTGAAGAATAAATCAGGTTCCATAGAAGACAGAATGTTGTAAAATTTCCTCTCTTTAATAACCAAATGAACTAAAGAGCTGTGGGATAAAGAAAACACATAAGCCCTCCTATCAATGCATATGTTATTTTAGGTGTAAGGTTTCAGGAATATTATACCTATTGGAAATTAAATTTAACAGACATTACAGTTATTTTAAAATTAAAAACAGCAACATTGATTTTTGTTTAAAAGGCTGATCATGAATACATATCATAAAACAGTTAAGAAAATTGAAGTAAAAAATAGCAACCACTTGAATTATAATTTAAGTGCTTAATTAAAATATGGTCGACAGTATACAAAATAAGGTGAATAAAAATATAATTCATCAGGGAAGGAAAAATTAGATCTTATTACACTAGAGAATTAAAACATTTTTTGATGTTGGGGTAGTGTTTGTTTTTTTTAAATCCTGAGAGTTTTTTAATCTATGAATGAGGTTGTTTTGGTTATTGTTTTTGCTATTCTTATTGTTGTTGTGAAGAGGTATGTGTGAAGGTGGAGGTGGCAGTTTTGTATTCCCAGTCTTTGGCATAATGCCTTGAAAATAATTGGTGATCAATAAATTCTTGCATAATCAAAGAGGAATATGATGCATAGGATAGCATACTGTACTGAATCAACAAGACCTTTACTGAAATTACAAATGATAAATTTACTGCTTTTAAAACTCTGGGAAAGTCATCTATCCTTTCAGCCTCATATTCTTCCTCTGTAAAAAAGATGGATGGATTTGAGGTCCTTTGAATGTCCTATCCAGTTCTTATTTTGTAAGCTGATGATTTGCACTGCAAAATAAGGTAAAAGAAACCAGGAAAGCCTCCAAAGTTTGGTGTTGATTGGAGTATTTATGTTATCATGGTTAAGAAATACAGAAAATGTCAAGGTGGTTTTCCATTTGTATGAGTGGCGGTTATGTGCACAATAATAAAATTTCAGATTCAGCAAAATATCATCCTGATGGGACACATGGGGTGCAACTTCTAGGGGAAATATAGCTGTAATCCTGAGGCCCCCTGATTTTAGGAGTGCTATTGTTCTAACAATCTGTTTGTCATTAATTCTAAAGTCTCCAGGCTTTAGGAATACTATAGTGCAGTCCCACAAACATGGCTGTCAGATAAACAATCTGTTGAGCTGTGATAATCAGATAATAATTCCTGATACAATAGTGAATAAACCACCCCTCAAACCTATCCCTTAAGTCATAAAAATTAGCAGATAAGTAACATGAAGCTCCTGGTCTCTCTGACTTTTTCACTATAAACTCATCTCCTTGGTTCTTGTTCTTTACTAAATTATTTTGGAACTTAGCTACTTCAATTAGTGTTACAATTACAATAAACTTTGCCCCTTGACTTGGAGATGAGTTCAAGCCTGCAAATTCTATTGAGACACCTCACAACATCAGTCTGCAACCCCAACCTTTTGGGGTCTCATTTGAACCTCAAACAGTGACAAAATAATAAAATGCAAAATGCTAACAGATACATAAAAGCAAAGAAAGCACATGAAAGGAAAACCAGTTAAGTTCTTCTTAAGTCATTTCTGTTTTTGTTTTTTTGTGAGCCCATTTATAGTTTACTTGGTAGAGATACTAGAGTGATTTGGCATTTCCTTCTTTAGCTCATTTTTCCAGATAAGGAAACTCAGGCAAATAGGGATGAAGTGACTTGCCCAGTGTCACACAGCTAGTAAGTATTTTGGTATTCAGATTTAAACTCAGGGAGATGTTTTCTTGATTGTAGGACCAGCAGGCCATCTGATGTGGCACCTGGATGCCCTACAAAAATACAGATTTAAAAAATTTTTTTAAATAATTAACACTCCCTTTTTTAGTTGCTATATAACTGAAACAAATGGGATTCTGGTGCATAAACTCACTGATAATTATTTATTGATTAGGATGGTGTTCAACAAATCTCTTGTCAATGGTGCAAATGGAACCCATTTATAGACACCTTTTAAAACAGAACATTCCAATGAAGAATGATTTTATGTGCTTTAAATGCAAACTATATTTAAAGCAAAAAATGGAATGGATAACTGAGTTGATGTAAACAAAAGGGATTTCAGACTGCTTGTTGTCATTAAAATTAGAGTTCTGCACTGGGAAGCGAATGTAAATTGTTAGCACTACTGTCTATCTACCTAGGTTATTTATACCTTCGGAAGCTAATAATTAATGTGCAACAAGAAAATGGTATTTACACACATATATTGTATCTAGGTTATATTGTAACACATGTAAAATGTATGGGATTACCTGCCATGGGGGGGGGGAGGGAGTGGAGAGAGGGAGGGGATAATTTGGAAAAATGAATAAAAAAAAAAAAAGAAATATAAAATACAGGAGGGAACTTTTTGAGATTTAAATTTATGCTACAACAAAAATAATTTAGCAAAAGATGAAAGGAATCTATATCTATATCTATCTATATATATGTAATCTGTATATGTGTATATATATATATATATACATAATCTAGATAAATAGATAGATAGATAGATAGATATAGTTTATCCATAAATCTTTATTTTTTATTTGTCTCACATTACCCCATTTCATAACCCTTTATATCACCTATTTATATTAGCATGAAAGAAATACATGATTACAAGGGAAAATGGATCAATCATACATACAAAAAAAGTAATTTAATAACCAAATAATTTTACAAACAGTCAAAAAAAATTAGAGTTCTGTTGAAATATTGCATTAAGTACCTAAGATTAAAATAGAATATACCTAATACCAACATGCAGTAAGGCATGCCAAGACAGCAAAGTAAATATAGATTCATTTTCATATGGACTCATTTTCCCCATGTATAAAATGGTAGAGTGGAACATGATAATTCCATATATATATATATATATATATATATATACATACATATATATATGTATGTATATATACATACATGTATATATATACATATATATGTATATATGTTTATTTATTTATTATAACTTTTTATTTACAAGATATATGCATAGGTAATTTTTCAACATTAACCCTTGTAAAACCTTCTGTTCCAACTTTTCCCCTCCTTCCCCCCATCCCTTCCCACAGATGGCAGGTAGACTAATACATGTTAAATAGAACATGATAATTCCTAAGATTGCTCCTTAAAATCTATGATCCAAAGATTAAAAAAATCAAAGATTGCTCATTCCAGCATTCATTTTTTTTTAAAGAAATTAAGTCTATCCTATGAACCACTACATAGAATTCTCAATCCCTCTATTTTTGTCCGTCTGCATTTTTTATTTCCTTCACAGGCTAATTGTACACTATTTCAAAGTCTGATTCTTCTTGTACAGCAAAATAACTGTTTGGACATTTATACATATATTGTATTTAATTTATACTTTAACATATTTAACATGTATTAGTCAACCTGCCATCTGAGGGAAGGGGTGGGGGGAAGGAGGGGAAAAGTTGGAACAGAAGGTTTTGCAATTGTCAATGCTGAAAAATTACCTATGCATATAAATAAAAAGCTATAATAAAAAAAAGGAATAATAAAGATAAAATAAGACTAAAAAAAGAATTGTCTATCAAGTTTAATTGATTTTGTGTTCTATAGAAACTTCTGAATATAAACAATAATAACTCACTTTTCTATGTTTTAAAGTTTGAAAACACTTGATGTGTGTTATCTTAGTAATTTTTTTAATATTCATTCTGTGAGGCAGGTAATACATAAATAATTTACTGTCTTATAAGTAAACTATCCTTGCCTACCAGGTGCCTGGCACTGTGCTTCACCTTGCATGAAAAATAAACAAAATGAGATAGCCTATACACTCAGAGAATTTATATTTCCTTAAGGTAAAATGCATATGCATTTATTAGCATAGAGAAATATTTATACATAGAATTTAAAAAATGTAACCTATCTTAAAGTGCACATTAAAAAAATTAGATTTGAGATTGAAACTAAATTCAAATCTCTTCAAGGCTAATGTCCTTCCTACTACAACAGAGACTTCACAGGTTAAAAACTCTTTGTGCGGATTTCTGGCATGTATATGGTGCATAAAAGAGAACATCTTGTAAATGTTTGTGAAAAATTCCACTAGAAATTAGCATTCCAGATATAGCATAAGTGTTTATAAATTTAATCTCACTGATATAATTTAAAAAACAGCAGTTTTGACACTACTTTCAATATGTAAAATGTCCTAACATCGATTCTAAGTCATTTGTATGGAGCAATTGTAAAGAAAATATCTTTTAAATCATAATCTCTTTTTTTTAGTGTTGTTTACCTTTATATCATTTTATTAATTTTGTATATTGTTTTCCTGATTCCAATTTATGAATTTTACTTACTTAATCAGCAATCATGTGATAAGTACCTAACATGAGTCAAGATAGTAAGTAATAGAGGGAAAAAAGACAATTGTTGAGGTGGGAGGGAAGGAACTTTTAAGTATATTCCAATGGAGGATACTGTAAAAACAAAAATATATATAGAAATCTGCATATTATGTATGTATGTCTATAAGTTTAGAGAATATACCTTATATATATGCAAACACACATATAAAATTATGTTATATGTATATGTATACATAAAAATAAACATGAATGCATATATATATATATATATATGTTGTTTGTATATAGCTTTATGTTTTTGCTTAACTTCTCTTTTTAAATATCCGTAAAAGTAAATTTTAATCCCCTTCCACTAATTATCTTTTTTATGTACAGCACTTAATATATTATTAGTACATGGTAATTGCTTAAAACATGATTGTTGATTAAGTAATTGATTTTATTATACAAATTATTTTGATATTTGTGTATATATGTGTGGATTTGTGCAGATATTATATATAGTCTTTTGTCAGAAAATAAATATGGAAATGTCAGAAAATAAACATGGAAAATGAGCATTCAGTAGCCTTACCATTTATCTGTGACTCATTAGTATGATGTCACCCATCCTTAGCACCAGCCTTATAATTTTTATTTTCATTCTCCTCTCTGCCCAATAGAGCTAACATCATTTTTGTACTCTGTTTTCTTGACCAAGTTTTTCTTGTTTTTCATCTCACTCTGAGCTTTAGCCTATGTGGAATTCTTCTGAGCAAGAATATTCTGCTTTCAGACTCTACTACTTAACCTTTATTTCAACCATTATAAAAGAGGTTGAGATCAATGCTCTGCATCTAGTTTGGTAAGTGTTCTGGGTTGGGCTCATCCCCTGGTATTTTACATTCAAAAAAATGAAGCAAATTTAGATACATGTAAACATTTGAAAAAAAAAATTAACCCTAAATGGGAAAGACTATTCTACAGGAAGAATCATTAAGGACATGTTGAGCTGATTATAGTCCATGAAATTCCCATCATTCTTGATTCATTAGTCAAGCATCTTTTAGACCCCTCTGTTCCCAATGGTTCTTTTGTATTCAGAAGATGAGGAAGTGATGACAAAAGTCAGAACTCTAAATACCCAGAATCTCTAATAATAGATGTCTCTAAGCTAGAATGTAATGGAGAGAAAGTCAGGAAGAATCAGAATTATCTATGAGTGGCCTTTGAAGGTATGCATAAAATAGTACATAATAATTGCAACTCTACCAAACCCTGTGCCCAAATCTACAACTTGACTTATTTCCTGATTAATTTTCATTCTCTGTTGTAATAGAATCAAATAGTATTTTCAGATGATTTCTTCATAAAATAAGTATTTAAATATCACTTATCTCACAATATTTAATGATTAAATAATTCATTAGGTTGAAACCCTAACTCCAGCTAATTATATATTAGCAAACTGCAAATACCTCTTTCCAATAAATGTTCACTCAAAAAAAAATCACTAGACTTAAGTAACACCAAAGTTACTGATCACTGATAACATAAACAACAACATAAGAAAGGAAAAAGAAAGTTGTTTGTCCTGCATCAGTTACAAGAAACATGACAGACTCATCTAGTAATTTTGGAAGACAATTCCATCATTCTATTCTCTTAGGATTGAAGCAAAATTCTCAAGAATTCTCTTAATTTTCTGCAATGTAAGAGCTTCAATAAATTCTCTTTTCAGGCCATGCCTTTTAGAATTTTTCTCCCTGACAGCTAATCCAGTCTCTTATGAAAAGGAGTTCTCTCATTTTTTTTGTCTTCTTTCTTCACTCAGTTTTCTTTCTAGCTATCACAGATTTTGATGACAGTGAAATGATGACATCTTCTCTGTTTTTTCTTAGAGATTCCAGTTTAATGTCTTTTGCTAAATTAGTCATCACTTCCCAAATTCTAAAACTTTCTTGCTTGCACTAACCTGGATGAAGGTCTGCTAGGAAGAACTCCATAATCCCTCAATACATTTCCGTCATTAATATCATCTTTACTACACCCCATCCAGATAACATGAAACCTATTTGAATACTGAAAAAATATTTTATTTGATTTTAAGGCAACTTGGTTCATTTGAAAAATTTGAAAGATATTTTAATTATATGATTTTATTTTTAATTTTAACTTAGAGCCAAACTTAGTTTAACTTAGGGTAAACTAAGTTAAATTAAGTTTAATTTAGAGTAAACCAAAATCTTATAGTAATTCCCAATAGCCGGTAATAATATTCTCTTTGTAACTAAGTAACATCAATATAATCACTTCTTTACTTTCCATGCCAACTCTTCAAATTTCTGAAGATAACTATTTTGTCCCCATGCTACCTCATTCTTATATTTTTCAAGCTAAAAATGACAGTTGCTTAAACTATAATCCATATGGCAAGGGTTAAAGTCTTTTTTATAATTTATATTGTTTTCCTCATTGATTGTTACTCTACAGTTTCAATAGTCTTAAAAGTTTCTTTACTGAACTAGAAACAATAATGTGTGGTTCTACCAGAAGACATTCAAATCCAACTATTTTTTTCCCTAATCTTGAACACCAACCTGAAAGAAATATCAAGTTAAAAACCTGCAATCCTATGATCCTACTTACATTATGTTCTTTTTTTTTTCTTTTGTCTGTAGTGTTACAATATATATTGTCTCAACTTGATTTGGCTGCCAGCTTCAATTCCCCATCTCTCTCCCCCTCCAAATTCTAACCAGGCCTCTCTAGTCTTATCACTTTGGTACCTAAGGAACTTCATTGTGATATAATTGATCTCGTATTTTTCAAAACACATAATTTTTTTAATTATTGCTCTCTTTTAAAATCTTTAAGAATTCCAAATCAGTTATTAAATATTTTAAACATGACCATTTTCAGAGGCATTTATGTGGTACAGTAAATAAACTATTATGCCTGTAGACAGGAAAATTTGAAATCATATCTGACCTCAGATATTTACTAGCTGTATGACCCTGGAAATTTTAGTATTATCTATTAAAAAACATCTGTTTGAATCCAAGACAAATCATACAAAATCATAGTAATACACATGTATGTTCCAATTACTAATATTAAGGAGACTAAAATTTATCATTTCTTATAAAGTCTTACAACAATCTTCTTTAAATAATACAAAAAAAAGACATAGGTGATTGGAATGCTGAAATAAGAAATAAAAAAAAAATAGATTAACAGTCAAGTTTGGCCTTGAAGTACAAAATTAAGAAGGACGGAGACTGCTAGAATTTTGTCAAGGTATCTCACTGATCATAGCAAACAAACTTTTCAATAGCGCCAAAAGTGACTCTACACATGGACATCATAAGATATTTAATATCAAAATAACATTGATTGTATACTTTTCAGCCAAAAATGGAGAAGTTCTATATCAATAGTTTAAACAAGACTTGTAACTAACTAGCTCAGGTTACACAAATTTTTCTTATGTTTTTTTTTTTCAAAATTCAGAACAAATTTGAAAAAAGTAGAGGAAAAGAGCATAATGAACAGTTATGATTTAAATAATATCTATTATGAATATGAAGTGGAAGTGATTTAACCGTCTACATCTTGATAAAAATCTAGAGTCAGACATTCTAGAGAATGAAGTCTAGTGAGCCTTAAGGGACTAATGTAGGAAATGGAATTGCAGCTGAGCTATTTAAAATCCTTAAAAATAATGTCACCATCTTAGATTCAATATGCCACCAAATTTGGAGAACCTAACAGTGGCCACTGGATTGGAAAGGATCAGTTTATGTCCCAATCAAAAAGAGCAACGGCAAAGAATGTTAGAATTATCACAACTTGCCCAAGTGGAAGTAGTAGTCAAATTTTATATTTTTGATCTCAAAGATCAATGTAATGACAACAACCACACATGAAAATTACAATGAGCTTGATCCTTGAAGGGAAAGTAATGCAAAGAAAGCTAGAGAGCATAAAAAGCAGAATTATCACTATGTTTCACAAAGATCCATGGTCAAAAATTATATTGTTTATCATTTTGTTGTGTGTTTGTTTTACAAGAGAATATGAATGTGAGAACTGTTCTATAAGTGATAGTTGAAACACTGTAGAGCCAACATTTTCAAATTGTGGTGCTAGAAAACACTTTTGAGAGTCTCTTTGTTATCAAAGAGATCAAATCAGTCAGTAGTTAAAGAATTATGCACTGATAGGTTTAATTCCTGCACCTGAAGCTTAAAAACTTTGACTACCTAATTATGAGAGAAGACTCACTGTAAAGACTCTAATGATGGGGAAAGAACAAACACAAAAGATGACAGCAGAGGATGAAATGGATAGAGAATGTCATGGAAGCAAAAACTGTGAGCTTATCTTTAAAAGAGGATAATAATAACATCTACCATCCAGGGCAGTTGTGAGAATAAAATTACATATTCATTTTGAAGAACTTGGCAAGCCTTGCAGTTCTAAATAAATGTATGTTCTAGTTCTTTTTTATTGCATTGATATCCAAATTCTTCTGAATCTTCAGGAAATATGAAAACTTAATGTTCTTAATTAAGACATTAATTTATTAATTACATTTAAACTTGAATGTTTTATTAAAATCAAAGCATTTTCTTAATTCATCCTATCAATTCTTGTATGACTTGTTCTAATGAAATTTTATTGGATCCTATTGATCTTTGTTGTTATATATGTTGTTATTGTAAACTACTCAACAATGATGTGTTTCAACATATGACTTAGGAAGTGGCTTGATCCCAAGATTAGAGATTTAGAGTTAGAATGAATCATATAGATCATTTATTTCAATTACCATATTAAGAAATGAAGAATTGATACAGAAGGAAGATGGATTGTTTTCCCAAAGTCAACTAAGTAAGAAATGGGAGAGCCAGGATTTTTATTTTCCAGTGTACCATAGAACTTTGTCTGCCATACTAAGAAGGCTATTTCTTACCTCTTCTTAGACTCTCTAGTTTACCTCAAAGACAAATTTAAGTCCTTCCATAAGTCATCCTGTGTTTTCCTCCTGCTGTTAATTCTCTCCTTTCCCAAAAAATGAGCTTTTATTAATGTGTAAATACATTTTACATAAATGTGTAAATACATTTTATATAAATGCAAATAAAGGTATGTATGTTTACCATAAGTATATGAATATAAAAACAAAGTTTTATGATATATATATATATATATATATATATATATATATATATATATATATATATATATATATATATATATATATATATGTTTATAAATATACTTATAGGGAAATCAAAAGGGTCTTATAATTTAAACTTCATTTTGTTGTTATTGTTGTTGTTGTTGTTGTTGTTGTGGAGGCTAAATTGGGTATAAGTGACTTGCCCAGGGTCACACAGCTAGGAAGTGTTCAGTGTCTGAGGCTAGATTTGAACTCAGATCCTTCTGATTTCAGGACTGATGCTCTATCCACTGTACCACCTAGCTGCCCCCATCTTTTTTATTTTCAAAGAAATCCAGATAAAATTAATGTTAGAACAAGTTAATATCTATAATTGTTTTATGTCTAACATTTGACAAATTATTGATTTGGTGGTGTATGACATCACTATTTTTGTTTTTAATAATTGAGCACCCTAAAATGTTTATTCATTACAAAACAAACAATAAATCATTCTATCATCTGTGTAAAATTTTTGCCAATTGTTGATTCAAAACAAGTCAGATGTCAACTTATCTCAACATCATTTATAGTCAGATTCACTAAACAAAAAAAATCATAAGACTGACATTAAAATAGTAATAATAAAAACTTACAATATGCATTAAAATAGTAACATAGTAGTAATGACATCAGTGTTAGCAGTGGAAAAGTCTTTGTCTCCACTATTTGACTACAGATTTAGAGGTAGTAAGCAAAGTACTTGAGTCTGTTTTGACTCTGCACTTGCAAGTTTGGAAGTTGATGAATGGATTATAACCAAATTTCAGAATATTTTTGTTCTTCTCCAGGTGATTCTCATTTCTCCCTAATCATCAGTCTCAAAACTATCCACTTAGAGAGAGCCTTTTTGTCATTGTTCAATGGAAAGGTTTAAATGAGAAATTATGATAGCCAAGTCTTATCCAAGACAGAAAATAGTGTTCTAACTTGTTTTAGAGGTTAGGGAAAAGACAAATAAACTCTTGATTTATTTAGGTTTTGCCTTTGAGGAATTTATTTGAGAAACTAATAAGTCCAAACAATAAAATTCTTTCTCAATTTTGTAGTCTTCAACCAGGAAAAATCCACTCATTTGACCAAGGCTCAAATCTGAACACTATTCTTCTTTAGTAACCCTACTCTTTTGGGGGGAAGGAAGGAGGTAAGGAATTAACAGAAAAAATAGGATTGAAACAGTCCATCAATGGGGATTAGATTGATATTAATTTAAAATGAAATTAGCAGTTTTAAAGGAAGTAAAACTATATTTAAACATAAATTTTCACACATGAAAAGAGATGTGGATAAGGAAAATTTCTATTTCACTAGCAATCTGAATTCTACAGCAAGGGAAAGTTCATCAATCATCATCAGGCACATTAAACTATCTAGTCATAATTCCCTTATGTGCTCCAGAATCTTTCATGGTTTATCACCACTATTTTCTTCTAGCCTTCTACTCATTATAGAGCTTTAAACATATGTTATCCCTCATTTGTATGAAATGATATCAATTCCAAGGATTTAAGTAATATGAGAGAAGGCATTTTGTGTGACATTGCAAGCATTTATCTCCTTAATCTATTTCAATGTAAGGCTTGGCTATCTCCCACGCATGGAATGCTCTTCACCCTCATCTCAGCCTTCTCTATATCTTGACATCATTCAAGTCCAAACTAAAAATCCCCCCTTCTAGAAAGAGCCTTTCCTAATCTCTCTAAATTCTAGTACTTTCTCTTGTGCATTATCTTCAATTTATCCCATATATATCTTGTTCACACAAAATTGCTATCTTAGTGTTTCTTCCAATTGGCCATGGTTTCTTAGGGGTAGGGGCTGTTCTTTTGCCTTTCTTTTATCTCCATTGCTGGGCACATAGTAGGTACTTAATAAATGTTAATTAAGTGACTTGTCCAACTTACCTATTACTTGGCCTCCTACATGCAACCAACCCTTAAGATACAAGATTCAATTTCACGAATCAATTAGATTTCTAGAATTTCAAATAATGTGTTCTCTGCTTGGGGAACTTCTGATTTAAAAACATATTAGTATGTAATGTATTTTCATATAATTCCCTGACCCAAACAATAAATTGCTTCTTTCTGCATCCCCCTTTTCATACCATGATGGCTAATTAAAAACTTTCATACAACAGCTATTTTGCAAATATCACTACAAAGATGCTATAAATACCCCTGGGAGTCTTGGAAGTCTTGAAAAGCAAAATTACTGAGAACAAGGAGGTTGTTTGCATCATAGTTGTTCTCTCTCACCAGGGAGGAAGCTAGCTAGAAGCTATTTATAATGATGAAAAGTGATTTGAGGAAGTCCAAAGGGATATTGGAGAAGAAATATTCAATAATGTGAAACAATCTGCAGTCACTACAAATTTGGGGACACAATAAAGCTTAGAATGATGATGGTAGGCTAGGTATGTGAACAGAAATGTTTAATGCATTCCATTGCCGAGAAATAAAAGGTAATGAGGCTAGAGACAAAAAGACACAAAAAATGCAATATTCTCTTGTTCTACTATATAAAAGAATGAGCAGAATGTTTTAGTGGATAAAGTCCTACAGTCTCTAGAAGTGCCAGAGGCCTAGCAATGGAAACTTGATTTTAGGACCACTATTATAGCAAAAGTTCTTTAGCTACAAGGTTGAATTTAGGATTTAATTGTTTTTCAAAGATATCAGACTGTGTCTTCTCCACTAGTTTTCTTAGTATTCATAAAAGTAAATTTACCTGAATTAAAAAAAAAAAAAGTTCTACTCAGACGAATGCTTGTGACTTAGAACTGCCCTTGTATTCTCAGATGATTCTAAATTTGCCAGGTACTCCAACCTGGAAAGGTTTAAACTCTGAGTGGCAAACTGATTGTGCAGTGGGCACAGCCCAGCTTAGATGACTGGGAATCTGGTAAGTGAATCATCTTCAGTCATAAGAACTCATGAATCATACCTATTAAGACTGAAGGAGTAAATAACATCTACATCAAGTAGAGTATGAACCAGAAAAAAATATATAGATGTTCTAGAAATATTGAAAATTTATCTGAAAAGCATATTTTGATTTTTTCAGTCTATTTTTAATTTTTAAAAATTCTTATTTTTAATGTACAGTGCTTCTAAGCACATATAAGAAAGAAGGAGGGAATAATAAGGGAGCATTAGATTCTGGAGGCACTTTACATTAGGTAATTATACAATATTTATAAAGTACTTACTGTAAATTGGAAACACTGGGATAGAGAGAGATAAAAGCAGGTTTCTTCCCTTCTAAAACACATTCTAATGAGTGAGACAACATACAAATAATGAGGAACATAATATGAATACACTAAATATGAAAGATAATTTCTAAAGGAAGGCTTTGTGTTTAGGTAGAGAAGTTATGTAGAAAAATGACTCCTCAAGAAGATAGCATAGATTTAGGATTTGAGGGAAGAAAGAGGTTCCAGGCATATAGATAAGGATGAAGAGTTGATAAACAATTATTAGAGGCTTACCACGTGCCAGACACTGTATGGTACAGTAAGCAGGACAAATAAAATAAGAAAAATACAATACAATAAATAAACAACCAAACCAAAATGTTATTTGTTCTAAAGGAGATCACAGTCTAATGAGGAAGTCAATATGCAAAAATGATGTACAAACAAGAGAATAGTTTGAAAATGGTCAAAGAAAGGAAGTAAGAAGAACATATTCCAGATAAAAGGAACAATCAAATAAGATGCATAGAGGAGTGTAGTCCAGGAAGAACAGTCAAAAGGTTCATGCCATCAGATTATAGAATACATGTAAGGGAGTAATATTATTAAATATTAGTAAAAACCTAGAAAATGAGGAAGGTACGAGTTCCTGAAGAGTATTAAATGGCAAACAGAGGATATTAAAAATAAATAAATATTTTTTCTGTAAATAAAATGTCACTGAAGTTTGGTGGTTAGGAAAGTGATGTGATCAAATTTATTCTTTCACACAAATAACATTGGTAGCTTGGCAAGAACCTTGGGAAAAATGATATTGGCATTTTGAAGTTGCTAATGGCAAAGAAAGGTATCAGTGGGCACAGTCAGGTATTTTTTAAATAATTCATAAAATTGGCTTAAAAGTGAGCAAGGATCTCTCACTGAGAAGCTCTAAAGAATTTCTAAAAGATATAAAAATGAGATTTGAGATCTTATTCTAAAATCAGAAAGTTCATTTGAAAATCTGTATAATATAAATGAGAAAGTAAATGAGTCACTATCAAAAAACAAAAAAGGGCACAATCTTAGTTACCTATCTTACAGGTTTGGGGTATGTGTGTGTGTGTGTGTGTGAAACTCAAATTAGATGATGAATACAAAATAATTTTAAATATTATATTAATGTAAGATATTATGATGCAACTGATTTTAAATCGATAGGTATGATAAAGGAAAGGAAGAGAGATATGCGAGGAAAAATTTTAAAAGAGTAGTAGAAAACCACATTGCCACTGCCAGAAAGCTTCAGTTTAAGGGGTCTGTACATTTGAGAACAACAAAATGCACAAAAGTGTTTATGTGTCTGTCTCTGTGTCCACATATTAAAGCTACATTTGGAAGAAAATTATTTAAAAAAGAAACTTGTCTATTGGTTTTATTAGGAACCATAATCAGAAAATATTAGGGTAACTAGGCAAAGTTATTTACAGGGCACTAACCCTGAAGTCAGGAGAACCTGAACTCAAATAAGACATTAGACACATACTAGTTGTGTGACCCAGAAAATTGCTTAACCCTTTTTGTCTCAATTTCCTCACTTGTTAAAAGACCTGGAGAAGGAAATGGCAAACCAATCCAGTGTTTTTGTCAAAACAACTTCAATAGGATCCCAAAACATCATATATGGCTTTAAAATTACTGAACTAGAAAAATATAATATAAGACAGAAAAATATAATATAAGACAGAATGTTTGAGATCTTATTTAGTTTATTTTTTTATTATTTTATATTTTTTTGCCCAAAAATGAATAAAAAGTTAGAAAAATAATATAATGAGCACATGGAAGATCACAGAGGTTTAAAAGAGCACTTACTTACTTTTTAATGAAATTATTTTCTGCTTATTAAGAAGTATATCTCAGGATTCTGAAGATATGAATTTATTATCAATCTGTAATCATTTGCCTCACAGCTACTATGGACCAGACACTGTTTGAGGTCCTGAATATTTGGGGATTAAAATGAAACAGTCCCATCCCTCTAGGATCTTGTACTGTATAAATAGAAAAAAGGAGCTAAACAGTAATCTTTAAGAAATAATGGAAAATTTAAGTGTCTGATGACTGGAAAAATGCTCAGAAGTAACAACTATGTCATTTTGTAAAAAAGAACAAGAGCGATGATTCTAGAAACAAGGTTGATGAGTTGATGCTAGTCAATTGAAGATTTCAAAGTTAGATTAAATTACCTCAAATGAAAAAAAAGAGGTAGGTGAATGGGGTGAGGCATGGACAATTTATTGCTAAAGGATTATAAAACCTAATTAGTCAAATTGTTTATGGAATACAGCATTAAAAAAAAAAAAACTGTGTTCTGGAAGCTATTTTAGAACAACATAATAAATACTAGGTCACTGAAAAAGAGTTTGTGCAAATTAAACTAGCTTCATTCTTTGTCAGTTCAAAAACAATCATTATGATGTTTTGCCAACATTCAAAAATGGAGTATGAATCTTTGTGATGGAGATATCTGATTAGTTTGATCAGTGGAGGCAGAGAATGGTGATCAATTAGGTCAAAAACTCTACCTTAATGTCTGAAATATGTGGATAGATTTTATATTGACCTGATCCATTAGAAGAATATCAAAATTAGAGTTCATTATGTACTTGGTAAAAAGATAGATAACAGAATTTTTTTTTCATTACTTTGTTATTAATGGACAAGAAGAAACTTAAGCTTAAAGGAACAAGAAAAGTGATTTTCATGGAAGTCTCTGGCTTACTACATTTCCAGGAACTAAAATATTATTTTCTCATTGAGTTTTCTTAGACTACTGGCATTCAAATTTTATCAGGCAAGAAATCACTCTCTAAATCATCTTCCTTTTAACTTGGTATTTTTTCACTTAATTTTTCAAAAATACTCTCTCAGAAAGAAAAAAAAAAAGGTAAGATAAAAGGTTTTCAATTTATATGGATGTAAAAAGTTATTTCCTTTATGTTTTCCTGTTATAACTTAAAAGGATCATGGTGTCATAGATATAGAGATAAAGACCTTAGAGTTCATCTAGTTTCATCCCCTCATTTATGACATGAAGAATTTGTAGACATAGATCTTGTTCCAAATTTAAAAAAAAAAATCTTTAAAATATCTAAGATTTGAAAAAAATGACTCTTGGGAGTTTTATGAGTTTTTATGAGTTTAGGATTATTACTAATATTGAAAAAAAATCTTATGAAGTTCAAAAGAACAATCTTCCACAACATTAAATAAATTATGCAAAATTATATTTTGCAATTTCTTTTAATATAATAATTTCTTAATCTATTCTGATATAATAGATTTTGTTAGACAAATGGCTGTCTTTAAAGAGAAATGAACATCCTCACCTTGATTTTAGACTTTTCATTTCCAAAAGTTGTGATAATTTTGACAGTAGTTGTGCTTCCTATTTTAGTTAGATTCAAGGAACATGGTCTTTCCAGCTAAGTATGATACCAGTTTCATTTAAAAACTAGCTTATTAAATGTGATCTAGGGCTCCCCTAAAATTCTACATGATCTTTCCCTCAAATACTGAGATGGGAAAAAAATGTATTGAATAACCTTTGTATTTATGTGGCACTGCCATCTGCTGGATAAGATGATCAGAATGGATAGTAAATAATGAAAATTCACCCTTAATTTGGATAAAAAATTAGTATACATTGAAAGTTCAGAAAACAATACTTTTTTATCCATTTGTTTGAATAATAAAGTTGTTTTATCCAAAAACTAAAACATTTTCCAAACAAATGTCCCTTTTATGAATTGGAATCCTTTAGAAAAGTTATCTTCTATCATCTTTCACCACAACAGGAGAAGATTGTATTAAAAAAAAAAAGAAAAAGAAAGAAAAAAAATTATGGGATTGTAAAATTACACATATAGAACTAAAGGGGGTAGAGACAAGATGGGTGAGAGCAGGCCTTTGTCTGAATTCTTCTTGGTTTCCTTCAAATCAATCCCAGATCAAGCCTCAGACTGCATTTTGGAATGACAAATGACAGAAATGTTTAGAGTATAACACATTTCTTGCAGAAGATATTTTGGAAGAACTTCAGAAATGGTCTGTTTAAATCAAGTACGATTCAGGGTTAAGAAAAGGGGTAGGTCACGAGTGCAAGCAACAGCAGAAGGACCCACAGCAGTATGATGTCCACATACTGGAGGAATCTATTGGGAGGCTCTTTGCCAAAATACAGCAGCGTGACTCCTTGATATATGAATTGTTTCTGTCCTAGTTCAGAAGCCAGTGAATCAGCAAATTATCAAATATCACAAATTATCAAATATCAAGGAGTCACAATCAGAACTTCTCTGGACCTTGTGCCTTCCACTTTAAAGGATTAAGAACCTAACATTATGATATCCAAAAGGGCATAGAAACTTAGATTGCACCCAAGAATCAACTATCCAGCAAAATTAAGTATTATCTTTCAGGGAAAAAGATGGAAAAGGGATAAGAAGGGGGAGGGCTGTTTGAGGGAGGTGGTGGTGAGAAGTAAAACCTTGGGAAGGAGGGAAAGGACAAAAGGAAAGAGAAAAGTATAACCTGGGGAAAATAAGATGGCAGAAAATTCAGAGATAGTAATTTTAACTGTGAATATGAATGGGATAAATTCTCCCATAAAACAGAAGTAGGTAGCAGAATGGATTAAAAGCTAGAATCCTACAATATGTTCTTTACAAGAAATACATTTAAAGCAAAGTGATTCATATAGTGTACAGATAAAAGGCTGGAGCAGAATCATTCAGCTGAAGTAAAGAAAGAAGGGTAGCAATCCTGATCTCAGATCAAGCAAAAGCAAAAACAGATCTAATCAGAACTAAACAGAATATTTAATCTGCAAACACAGGACTCAAGAGAAGCATAGAATGGTATGTAATTATAGATTAAACTGTTTTTGACATTCCTAGCTGGAAAAACAATATCTGTAACTCTTGAAAATTGTATCTGTCAAACTGGGGCAGATGGCAGGGGTGGTGGGGGGGAACATCACAAGGACTGAGGATATGGTTGTAAATGGACTATGTTGTGATGACATCAAAGGAAAGTTAAGGTGTGGAAAAAAAGGTTTGTGCTTAAAAAAGAGGAAAGTGGAGATATAATGGAACAATTAGTTCACATGAAGAAATACAAAAGACCTATTATAATGGAAGGAAATAAGGGAAGGGGATTAGCATTGTCTTAAGCTTGATCTCATCAGTTTTGGTTCTAAGAGGGAATAACTTAATCATTCAATTGGGTATAGAAAGTTATCTAACCTAATAAAGAAGTATATGGAGAAAGATGGTAGGAAAAGTAAGGGGAAGAATAGAAGGGAGAGCAGAAATTCCATGGAAAAAATAAGAGAAGGGGGGAAGTAGTGACAGAAGACAAAATCCTAAGAAAAAGGGGAGGGGTAATAGGTAATAAAATAGTGGATGAGGTGAAAAAAACAACAAAACAAACAAACAAACAAAAAACCCTAGCAAGGACTGGGTGGAAAGAGAACAAATGTGTATACAAGGGAATACAGTGAAGTCAGTCAGGATGACTAGACATATTCCACAGTCTATATCTCCAAGGCACTTTCCTTACACATCCTTACAGTCACCTCCCTAACATCTTTCAAATGGAAAAATAACAACTTCTCTCTGACATCCATCATGGAAGTCAATTTGAGA
Source organism: Sminthopsis crassicaudata (assembly GCF_048593235.1). Taxonomy (NCBI): domain Eukaryota; kingdom Metazoa; phylum Chordata; class Mammalia; order Dasyuromorphia; family Dasyuridae; genus Sminthopsis; species Sminthopsis crassicaudata. The sequence goes on along the minus strand of NC_133619.1, from coordinate 23,322,349 downwards.
TTGTGCTAAACATAATTACACTTTGAATACAGAAAAATTGAAAAAAAATATTAGTTATGTATTGAATTTTTCTTAAAATAAATTTCCAAAACAATCAAGAATAGAGAAGGGAACAAAATAGTATTAAAAAAAAAAACATTATATAGGGGAAGGAAATTGCTTGAATATTATGAGGTATGTAGTTACTTTTTCTGAATCTTATATAAATATACATGTATATACATACATATATATATATATATATATATATATATATATATATATATATATATATATATATATATGCTTTCTTGTGTTTCTTTTAATTTGTCTTGTTCATCACTAACTTTCTTGATCTGGAGACTGCCCATTTTTCTTTTTTTTAAATTAATTTTATAATTATAATTTTTTTGACAGTACATATACATGTTTTTTTTTTTTTTTTTTTTGTTGTTTTTTGTTTTTTACAACATGATCCCTTGTATTCACTTTTTTTCCAAATTTTCCCCTCCCTCCCTCCCTCTACTCCCTCCTCTAGATGACAGGCAATTCCATACTTGTTAAATGTGTCACAGTATATCCTAGATACAATATCTGTGCGTAAAACCAAATTTCTTGTTGCACTGCAAGAATTGGTTTCCGAAGGTATAAGTAACCTGGGTAGAAAGACAATAGTGACTGCCCATTTTTCAGTGAAATTTATAAATACTTTAAACTCTCATAAATGAAATAACAAGGTAGCAGAATAAATAAATAGAATGCCTGGCATGAAGTCAGTTACTAGCTCTGTTCACCTGGGCAAGTCACCTGAATCTATTTGCCTCAGTTTCTCACCTGTAAAATGAAGTTGAGAATGAAATGCCAAACCACTTCAATATCTTTGTCAAGATAACCCCACATGGGGATCACAAAGAGTTTGACATGACTGAAATAATTGAACAATAGCAGCAACACTGGAGAATAAGAAACTCAATAAAGTATGATTTCTTTTTTTTGTTGTTGTTGTTAAAAGATGTTTCATCTCCTTTTTTGGCAATCTCCAATTCGATGTATGAATATTGGGCATAATAAAGTGGCGATGATAATAATAATGTATTATGAGGCATGGATAAAGCTGACTAAAATAAAAGTGACTTCATAGCAGAAACCATCATGATTATGCTACATATGGGTTATTAATTTTGAGGCTAAATATATTGAGGGTATAAAATATGCTGTGGGAAATAATAAATTTACATTAGTTTTATATTTTTAATTTTTTCATTATTAAAAAATCTGATATTTCCTGTGCATTATAGCCATGTATATGAAGATTAGCTGCCACTTTCTTTTTGAAGGGGTTGGAAGTTGTACTGTTCAAGAGTTACTTGCAAATATTTTAATTGAAGCTGAAATCAAGAGAATTGGGTAATCCCCCCAAGTTATACCCAAAGTTTTGTGTCACTATGCCCTGAATGCAAGAGATAAAATAATTTAAAAGAAAGAGAATGGCAATTTATCTTATAGGCTATGAGCTAAATAGTAGTGATGAGTTTTGTCAAGATTTTTTTTCAAAAACGTTAGCAATAGCAGAAAGCATGAGATATATAACACATAGCAAAGAAGTGTAAATGAGTATAGAATTGCTAATTTAAAAATTGCCAGATTTAATAGTAATTATGAAGCATGGCTATGACAATAGAAGGAAGGGAAGAAGATTTGTTTTGTTTGATCCAAGAAAAAGTTTTCATTTAGCAAAAGTATGTTTCTTTTCTTTGTCACATAAATTTGGTAGATGTAAATCACACTGCATGAAATGTTAAGATTGTGATACCATTGCCCAAAAGAGCTAGAATTCCAAAGTTCAATGTTTAGGTGGTTGACAAAAAACAAATTTATGTGGTCCTGAGGATGAAAAAAAAAATGACATCTTCTTTTACTACAATATCTATTGTCTCCTGTCCTATTTTAAAAAGTAAATTGCAGGAAATATTGGGTAAAATAGAAAGAGGATGTTGGCAGGGAATATGAGCCCAATTATAGTGCATTCAGACATCCTTTGGCAGAGCATAATGTCATAAGTAGGTAAAATCTTTTGAAAGCTTGTAAGAGAAGGAAGAATAAGAACCAATAGAATAACTTCCAAAGACTTAACAAAATGTAGATAATTGGAAATAAGGTTGGTGATATTGAAAATATTAAGATAATAGATTTAAAATTGCTGGTAGAGGAAGGAAAGAGGTTTATATTTATTGTTCCCTTGATGAAAAAAAAATTCTCTTTGAAGATATTTTATTTTTAAAATGTGGCATAATGTCAAGAGCATTGGCGAATTCAGAGTTTGACATCACAGGCTCTATTCCTGTATTCTCAAGTGACTGTGTCCTTGAATAGTTTCCTTAAACTTCCTGTATCTCAGTTTCGCTATCTAGAAAATTATATAAATAATATTATAAAGCACTTTATAAATCCAAAAATTTCTGTGATCTGGGATGGAGGCAAGTGCATTAAGATCACATAATGGAGGTAAAAGGTTGGGGGCCTAATAAGGAAAATAATAAAAAAAGCTATATAGAGAAATGCCAAAGGATTTCTATAATCTAAAAACAAAAATTTGTGGTTGTGAGGATCTTCTTTAAAAATATCTTTAAGAGGTTACAGTGACCTGTGCTCAATGATTTGAATGCCAAGTGCTAAGAATTCATGCCACATACTTGAAAGATAGAAGTATGTGTTAACGATTTTCCAAGGGGTTCATTGGTTAGGAAATGTGTCATTGTTGCTGAGATAGTTATCTGCAAATTTTATTTATTTTTATAGTTCAGACTCTTATGGATAAGAAATCAGAGAACCTAGAGCATCTAATTTAAGAACAATACATAGAAGGTGAATACATAAGGAGGTTAAGTACTATCTAAGTTTAAAGGAAGTAGAAGGAGGCCATAAGGACAAGATTAGAAGAAAGAAGATAAGTATTATGGATCAAAAAGTGAAAGATTACTTGGTCAAAACTGAAGCTTGCAGTGTATTTCCAAGCTTGATAACATCTTTTCATAGTGGAGGGAAGAATAAAGAAGTTTGTTTATTATAAGAAAGATGCAATCCAGACATTTTTTTGTGACAAGGATGAGTAAAACGTTGAAGTGCATATGCATTGACTTTATATCTCTGGAAAGAAAAAGAAAAAGTATAAAAAATAACTCCGCATATAACAATCTATTTCACATTTTATGCATAAACATATCTATGAAAAAATGAGTATAAAATGAAAGAAACATAATATGAGCAGAATATTGAAGTATGTATACTTATTTTAAAACATCATTAAATGGACTTACCTTCAGTCTATAAATATATCTTAGAATGCTCAATGGTGCAATTAATCATCAATTTATAAGCATGTTCTTTAAATTTTCTGTATCCAAGGCCCTTAATATTCAGACTAAAAATGAAAAACAAAACAAAAAAATCTCTGTTCTTAAGAAACTTACCTTCTATGAAGAGAGAAAAAGAGTCAAACCATAATCTTTAAGAAATGTTGAAGATTGAAGTATTATCTGATATCTGTTAATTAATTATATATGTTGTGGCATTTAAAAATAATGAAATAAATGATTCTAGAAACTGGAAACTGAAGGCTGATGATTTGATGTTGATTCCCATTACCAGAAAATTTGAAGATTAGGCTAGATGATCTCAAAGATTGACAAGTTATATGGAAGCATTTTCCCCCTGTGTTTGATTTCTTTATTCATTCTTCTTTCTATGCTTTCCTACAGATTTCTATTGAGAAAATTATCAAAAAATTATTGGAAATGTAGTTGAAGGTAGGAAAATTAACACCAATAATATCTTGAGGACAAAAAGTCACTAAATCAGGAAAAGTGGGAAAAGATATTACATGTCAGAATAACACAACCATAGAATTTCAATTTTAAAATAATTTCATCTCATTCTAGTTCACTCCATTTTTTTTTCTTCAGCTTATAAACTTATGTCTAGTCAAACTGATCAAGATTTTTTTTTAAACTGATCAAGATTAATCTATTAGATTGTACAGTGACCAGAGAAGAGGTGAATTTGAACATTGCCCCAAGCACTTAGCCAAACAATGTGGGAAAATCACTTAAACATCTTATGCCTTAACTTTCTCATTTATAAAATGGACATCATAGTACCACTTTCCCCTCAGACTTGTAAGGGTTAGATGAGTTAACCTTTATAAAATGTTTCAAAGAATAAGAATGCCATAAAAGCTTAGTTAGGATTATTATTCTCTTGGTGTTGTAAAATTCAGCATGTATCTATCCTTCCTAAACTGGAATATCCATAAATGAGTATTCTAGCTGGGGTATAACCTGGACAGAATACAGTGGAATGGTTCCATGCGATTTTCCAAGCAGTGTATCTGTCAATGAAGCCCACTCTCATGGTGGCTTTTTCTGGCTCTCATGTCTTACTTGGGTCATATTAAATTTAGCATTGTTTAAAATCAAATTATTCTTTCCCTACAGGAATTAAGGCTCTACTCTGCTGTCTTAAACCTATATTTGAGAAATTTATTGTTTTGAAGCTGAATATAAATGTTTATATTTCCTCACATTAAATCCCATGTTGGTAAGTTTGACCCATTACTCTTTCAGCAGCTCTTTGAATCCTACTATGTTTTACAATGTATTTGCTATCCCTTCTTTCCCACCACCTATAGCTCTGTGTCATCTGAAATTCAATCTACAAATCTTCATTGAAATCACTGATAAAATATTAAAAATCTTAAGACCAAAAATAGAAATATATGGGAGGTATTGCATAGATGCTGTACTCTAAGTTGACACTGAACCTCTTTAGGGATTATAGAATTATAGATCTAAACCTGAAAGGACAGTTGACACTGAAGGTGTCAACTAGTCCAAAACTCTAATTTCAAAGATGAGGAAAATAAAGCCTAGAAAGGTTAAGTCACTAGTCCAACATGGCATCAAATACATTCCAACTGGGATTTTAATCCTGTTTTTTTTTTTTTTAAATGCTAGTTAATGTTGTTTCCTTATTCTTTCTTTAAACAAAATTCAGTACCATAGATTCATACACTGAAGATATCTTAGTCATGAAAACTATACCATTCTGACTTCTTTAGTTTAAAAACAAATTAGTTCTCCTGGGGATCTTTTCACATTATAATCTTCTGCTGAAACTTCATTCCTGTAGTGTTCTTTTCTCAAAAATATAATGTTCTCTGGGAGCAGATTTCTTGGGGAGCTTCTAGAAGCAGCCTTAGTTTCAGTTTAGTTCAATAATCACTCCAAATGCAGCTAGGAGTTAAAGTCCAAATCCTTTATTGTGTCCTTCAAAGTCTTGTCTCTTTTCTTGGGGCCCAGTTAGCTTTAGTAGAGGCCTATCTCTCTCCTTGGTTCCAAGAGTTCACTCCAAATGTCTTTTAATCCAAAGGTTCGTCCTTCAGCCTCCAGCCAACTTCAGCCTCTCATCCTCCCAATGTCTCCAGCCATCACAAAGATGGAAATTGAAATGAATCTAACTCTGGCTTTTAGAGAGTGGACTTGTGGGCTTCTTCTTATATATGCTCTCTAAAGGTGTGAAGTCTAATGTGTGAACTACTTTTAAAGGTATGAACTTCTTTAAAGGTATGAACTCGTTTAAAGATGTGAACTAAGTATATAAGCATTAGCACCTTGTTTCAAGTTCTGGCCCATAACACATTCTCTAAAACATAACATTTTCTTTTCTTTTTTTTTTTTTTTAATTAAGGATTAACCATTTCTATAATAATTATGAAATTGCATTTTGAACCTAAAAATAAGCTTTGTTATTTTTTTTGTTAATTTATTTTGCATTTTATTCAAGCTAATGTTTATGATATTTTTAAAAAATTTGGATATTCTCCAGTGCGTTGTCTATTACTTTTAGATGTGTATCATCAGTAAATTTCACAAATATTCTATCTATATATCTATTCATATAATTGATATAAAGAGGAGGAGATCCTAGAAAAAGTCTCTGAGCCATTTACCACAATAACTCCTTTCAAGTTAAGTCAATCAATCAATGACTTTTCTGGTTTTGTCCTTGCAAACATTTCCGACACTATACTATTTAAATTTTATGGAACTTTTACTTTTTTTTTTTTTTTTTTTTTTTTTTTTTTACAAAAATATTACATCTTTATTAAATGCTTTGCTAATTTCTAAGTGAATAGTATTTACAATATCAAAGTGATTTCCTAATTTAATAACCTGAAAACAGAAACAAACAAAACAGAAAATTAATTTACCATAGATTACTCTTAGTGAATCTGTGATGACTGATTTATGACCACCCCAGGATTTTTAAATTTAAAAAAAAAAAAAAAAAAAAAGAAATCATGTTAATAACCTGTTTTAGATAAGAATGAATGTGGTTAGTTCTCTGACTCACCATAATTTTAATAATATATTCTAAATTTTTCCTGGGAATCAAAGTAGAGTTCATGGGCCCGTATAATATGCAGATTAGGGGGGAAATTTGAAGTAAAACTTGTACTTTTAAAATCCTGCCAAAGTTGCTCATGTATTAATCTTTTCTTTAATATAATGATTTTAATTTATTTAATTTTCCTGACACTTTTATTCACACATTATAAATATTATCAGACTATTCTTATCACATGAAAGCATTTTTTTGTAACAAAGTAAAATGAATAAGTGATACTAAAAAAAGGAGACCTTATCTGAATGTACGTTTAATACGTAAACTCTATTTTTATAAAGATATTTTAAAATAAAAATCTACTTTTTCTATTTTAACTTGCTACCAAAAATACATGCAAAATATGTATAATGGTAATATGTATACTGCAATTAAAATTGCAAATTATTCACAATTCACAAAAATATTTGCAAATAATTGCAAAAATATACACATGTATAGGGAAATGTAGATCTAAATAATTAGGAAATATCGATTATTCAAGGATATCAATCAGCATAATAAAATGACAATGCTAACTAAATACATTTATTTATTCAATGAAATACCAATTAATTACCAAGAATGACTTTATTAAACTGGAAAATATATTGATAAATTTCAAATGGAAGCAAAATAAGGGTAAAATATATATCAAGTTAATAAATGTTTATTAAGCTTTGCCTATGTGCCAGGAACTATGCTAAATGCTGGGGATAAAATGAGAAAATGTCTGTCCTCAAAGACCTCATAATCTACTGGGGGAAGACAACATACAAAAGGAGAAAAGGAAGGAAGATGCAGAGGTTATGGTGAGGGAAATCACCAACAGATACCTTGTATAGGATTACTAAAGTCAAAACTAAGCTGAGTTGCTGGTGAAGAATGGAGGTACCTGGAAAGTTTGGAAAAGTCTTTGCTTGCTGAAAAGTAAGACTTCAAGACAAATCTATTGCTTCATTCTCTAGTCCTGAAAGAGGTACCTGAAGGATTTGAGGGTGTTGTTTACCAAAAACTGAGTCAATCAGCATGGTGAAGAAATTTCTGAAGGAAGACAATTTGTACTGCTTATGGAAAGTTCTGAAAATTCAGGTACTTTTATAAAAAAAAACAAAAACAAAAACAAACAAACAAAAAACTTTGGAAGAAGTCAGAGGGGGCTTATTGTTCTGCTAGCCAAATTTTAAAAAATGCCAATGGCCATTATGAAAAAAAGTGAGAAAGTTGGAATTCAGATAGTACTATGCCTCAAACTACTACAGAAAATTACTTCTCAATACAATTTGGCAAAAAAAAATAGATAAGTCAGTAAAGAGATTAGATAGATGACTTACAAAAACAATTAATCTAGAAGCCAAGCATTCAATAAACATAAAGATCTCATCTCCTGGACTGAGGATTCACAATTTTATTAAAAACGTCTGGTAAAATTAGATAGCAGTATAGAAGAAATTAGATTTATACCAATACCTGACATCTTATAACAAGATAAGCTCCAAATGGATATTTGTATGGAAGTCAGGAGGGATGAAAGACACATCAACCAAATTAGAGAAACATGATGAAACATATTTATCAGATCCATAAAAGAGAATATTTCATAACAAAACAAAATATAGAGAGGATAGTAGAATGAATAATTTTTATGTGCTTACTCTTTTAAAAAGAAGTTGGCTGTTCAGTAGACATTTTGACCAAGGCTATAATTATTATATGTGAAAATTTAGCCTATATGGAAGCAAGTGAATTAACCAAATATATGTAGAGAATTTCTAGCTATTTCATTATTTTTATTGAGTGTTTTTTATCTTTATTATTATCTTTAATTTATCTTTATTAATCTTAATTATCTTTATTAAGTGTTTTTTTTTAATTCTTCTTAAATCAATTAATCTTGTTTTCATTTGGGAAGAGGAGAAAGCTGAATTGAAAATCCTGACTTTTTTTCTAGCATCACTATTTCTTTTTATATCATCTTATTTAATGGAAGTCATGGTCTCATATGAATTTATTTTATTTACTTATAAATTTACTTTTTAATTTCTCTCAGTGTACTTAAAAATACAACAAAAAGCTTTTGTCTTGAATTTTCTGCACTAACCTCAGGGCATTCTGACCATATTCTTATCTGGCCTTGCTTTTATGTTGGTCTCTTATCACCTACTATTGCTTCCATAGGCTTAATAGGTATGGAAGGAATAAACATTTAGAAAGTGCTTACTATGTGCCAGATACTTTGATATAACCTTTAAAAAATCTCATTTGATCCTCATTATCTTTTATCAATATAACTTGGAAAACTCCCTGTACTTCCACATGGATATTTTAAACAATTTTTTCCTATCCTCATTAGAATGGTTTCTTTTGTGTTTTCAGAATTTTAGTCTTGAAACTTTTAATATCCATGGTAGTTTTGATGTCCTATACCTTTAGGCCACAGGATCCTATCAACTTATACTCTGATGTCAAAGTCTATCCTCAAATAACGGCTTCTTCATGGCTTTTCTCACCTTCTCTTCTATGTGTTCTAATTTCACAAGTTCAACATCTCCATGAAGTGTCCATCATTTTCACCTAAAAACTAGCTACACTCCATTAGTGAGAATGAGACATAGAACATAATATCTCTTGATTGGTTCTTTGACCTTGTAAGGGATATATGTATCATTAAAGCACATAAAGAAATTATAGACAAATCGATTTTGGGCATAGAGCATGTTCTAGCAAATGTGACATGAAGAACAATATAAGACACAAACAAAAAGGAGAGAATGTGCTTAATTATTGCAGAAAATATGAGCTATAACAAATGATTTGAGATCAAAGAAAATAGAAGACCAAGAAAATTAACTCATTATTTTCTTTAAAACATTTTAATAATAGCTTTTTTATTTTCAAAATAAATGCAAAGATAGTTTTCGATATTCACTCTTGCAAAACCTTGTGTTGCAAATTTTTGTTCCTTCTCTCATCCCACTCCCCTATATAGCAAATAATCCAATAAAGATTAAACATTGCAGTTCTAAACATATTTCAACATTTATCATGAATCATGTATCATGACAAAAAAGAACAAAAAAGGAAAAAAAATGAGAAAGAAAAAAAAGCAGGCAAGCGACAAAAAGGTGAAAATACTATGTTGTGATCTACAGTCAGTTCCCATAGTCCTCTTTCTAAATGCAGATGGTTTTCTCCATCACAAGTCTATTGGAATTGAACTGAAATCACCTCATTTTTGAAAAGAGCTAAGTCTATTCCAGTTGATCATCATATAATCTTGTTGCTATGTATGGTGTTCTCTTGTTTCTACTCACTTCATTTATCAGTTCATGTAAATCTCTCCAGGCCTTTTTGAAATCAATCTGTTGATCATTTCTTGTAGAATAACAATGTCTCCTTACATTCATATACTTATTCCACTTAGTTTCCATTCCTTACCACTACAAAAAGGGCTGCTACAAATATTTTTGTACAAATAGATCCTTTTCCTTTTTTTATGATCTCTTTGGGATAGAGGTCCAGTAGAAACAGTGTTAGATAAAAGGGTATGCACAATTTGATAGCCCTTTGGGCATAGTTCCAAATGGCTTTCCAGAATGGTTGAATCAGTTTGCAACTCTACTAACAATGTATTACTGTCCCAGTTTTTCCATATCTGTTTCAACATTTCTCATTATCATTTCATGTCATGTTAGTCAACCTGAAAGATGTGTAGTAGTGCCTCAGTGAATTTCTCTAACCAATAGTGATTTAGAGCATTTTTTCATATGACTAGAAATAGCTTTAATTTCTTCATCTGAAAAATGTTCATATCTTTTGGCCATTTATCCATTGGAAAATTACTTGTATTCTTATAAAGTTGTTATTTTCAATAAAGTATGACAATGTTTGTGAATGACTGAGATAAAGTGGGCATAGGATTTGATAAGGCTGAGGAATTCAGTCCAAAATGTTTGCTGAAGGGTTAATTCTAAGGTCTCTGAGTAAGTCAGGGATTGAGAATGGAAAATAAAATTATAAGTCAGATACCGAAGTAATGAGGACAATTTGTTAGTTTCAGAAGGCACATTTTGAATAAATGAGGAAGATACTGCCAAACAGATTCTGTAGTGAGTTATCAATGAAATTGCCTATTTCCACATAAAAATCCATATTAATAGTATTCCTAATATACATATCTATGCACTGCATGTGAATATGAAAGAATGTCATTTTAACATGAGAATTAATAAAGAAAAAGCAGACTCAAGGCAGTGATATAATTATTACATTTATTAGTAGAAGTAATAGTAGTAGTGATGGTGGTAGTGGCAGTAGTGGCAGTAGTAGCAACAGTAACAAAAATAGGGGAAGAGTATTACATGCAAGATTTTATTATCAAAGAAAACTTTTAAATTAAGAGTGAATAAAATCAAAAGCAAAGAATGTTCTTCTACTAATTTATGTCTATAACATAGAGCATTAATGAGTAATGAGAGGGAAGTCATTCATTCAACATCCCAATGAAAGGCTTAGAGGGAGAATTTGGAAACAGCTTTCCTTTGTTTAAAAGGAAGAATTTAATCATCTGAAAAACTGATTCATAAAAACAATAAAACATTTTGTTGACAGTTATATGTGTGATTTTTAAAAATAAAACTAAGAGTTTCTGTCAGAGTGGATCAAGAGTCAACTGTGCAGTCAGAAAGTGGAAATTCTGGTTCTTCATCTGATTCAGATTGAGTCTGGGGCCATGAAAGTAGATTAAACTCTCAGTGTTCCATGAAAACTCTCTGAGATTTTTATTTGCTAAAGAATTAATATGATCCTAGCTATAGATGCAGATATAACCGGAGAATCCATCTGGTCCAAATTTATTTTAAAGATGAGTCTGAAACAGGGGAGATATAGGTAAGGTTGTCAAGACAACAAATGATTAAGGAACACCATGAAACCAGATCCTCTGAGTTTTGACACTAGAATTTCCCCATGATGATGAATGCAAGAAATAATGATCAGATTATTATGAATCCATCATAGCTTCCTTTAAAAAAATCTGTTCCTGTAATTGAATATTTGCTTGAAATTATTATATACTTAGGATGAAATAAGTAGGATGAAAATATAGAGTAGGGAAATAATTTATCATTGGGATACGTAATGGGCCAGAATTCTGGAGAAATGTACTTGAAACAAGGATTCTTTACAACAAGGTGTTAACTCAATGGAATTGATAAGACAATGGTTATCTAGTTTAGCATGGTGATTAATAGTTTTCTAGTTCAGGACATGTAGTTAGTACTTAATATAGTTCTACAAGATTGACGACTATGATGATTTAATTATAATAGAGTATATAAGAGCCAACCAAGACTGGACAAGAGATATTCCATCTTCAAAAGCCTCCGGTGGCTGGCCTGTCTTCCTGCTTCCCCCACTGAGACCATGGCCCATCTGAAGGGCCTCCAGAAAGCTAGCTGGGTCCCGGGCAAGGAGACAGACTGTGAAGGAGACAGTAAAAAATTTGGACTTTATATCTGGCTATTCTCATAGTGATTACTCTGCTGAAATAAAGGCTAGTCCCAAGATCTCCAGAAAGCTAACCAGAACATTACAGGGATAGGGGAGAGAAGGCAAAAAGAAGATGAGCATAACCTTACTCCTAATAGTTTTAACTTCTCCAATCATCAGTCCTTATAAAGCATCTGTACAGTGCCTTAAACAAGGATTTGTCAAATTCAGGTAAGAGGAGAAACTATAGCACTCCCTTTGCTTGTGCTTAACATTATAAGAAAAACAGCAGAATAGTGTTTTACAGAGAAAAGAAAAGTAGAAAGACAAAAAATAAAGGCATACACAAAGACATACTGAAAGAAAAAAAGAGAAGAAAAAGAAAAAAGAGAAAGAAAGAAAGAGGCAAAGGAAGGAATTCTAATGAAAGATAGAAAGAAAAAGAAAGAAAGGAAAAAAGGAGGAAGGGGGATGAAGGAAGGAAGGAGGGAAGGGAAGGAAGGAGGGAAGGGAAGGAAGGAAGGATGAAAGAAGGAAGAAAGAATGAAAAAAGAAAGGAAGGAAGAAAGAGAAAAAGGGGGAGGAAGGGAAGGAAAGAAGAAAGAAACAAAGGAAAGAATAACAAAAATAGTAGTACTCCATTTAGTTAAAGTTCAATAAATCTGTTGACAGAGAAACTTGGGGCGGGGGGAAACAGCTTTGAATATTTTGAAGTACAGATGGTCTATGAGAAATTTCAGCAAGCTTGGATTCTTGTATAAATAGCACATAATTCCAGTATACTGAAGGGCAGGATTTGGGTTCATTCTACTTCATTTTTACTGCTAAGCATGCAGGGTTCTTCTCAAGCACCAATTTTGGTAGAAATCTAGTTTTCCTGCTTGCTTTGTGTTACCCAGACACTATATAACACAGGTGTTTTTAATATAATCCACATATGATAATAACTGTGATGAAATATATTGTTTTATACTTTCATAATATTAACACATAAATGAAATGATGTACATAATATAAAAAAGTAAATGCCAAATTAATGGGTGACTTCTTTGCGTGAGAAACTGTAAATTATCATTAAAGAGGGTGACTTTAATAAACATGTTTGCTGCATCTTGCAGATGGCACGCAGTGTTCTAATTCCCATTTAGTGGATGAATCAACTCATCATCCCGAGTTTATAAAAGAAAATTGAAGTCTTTTCTGTGAGTTGTATAGTTTGGTAACAGTGAAACAGAATTTTGATTAGCATCCAACTGCACAGAGAGGGACCATACACTCACCCTCATTCTGGAGCATTTAATTGCAAGATTCTTGTTCGTACCTAAATAGCTGCTTAATGATCCAGGACTTCCATTTCAAAACAGGAAACGTTTAGATAATAACGGACTTGTTGGTGCTCATGAAAATTTCATGGAGTGATGGAATTCTGGCACCTGAGGTCATTTATTCTGAGCTCATTTATTGATTCTCTGGAATAGATGCTTCACCTGTAGTTTGGACTTGGGTGGTATACACAGTGAATGGAGACAGACATCAGGAATACAGGTTTTATCTAAAACATCATGCCTTGACTTTACAGGATAGCATGTTCTTTGTGTGCAATAGAATCAGGCAACCTGTGGTCTAGATGGTAGTTGGTTAAAATAACTAAATTTCTGCGTTCTATGCAACATTTTCAAGTTTTTCTCTTAAGGCAACTTTCCAGTTTGCAGTACAGTTGCTTTTCTTACTGTTTGAAATGATGATCGAGGTTGCTTTCCAACCAGTTTGTTTTAAACAATGAGCAGCATGGTTCAGAGACTGCATCATGTCCTTTGACAGGTTTTGGACCCTGCCCCATGACTTCTCTGATAGTGTCTTTTTTTAGACAAGGGTTGGCAAACTACAACTGCCTGACAATTTGTGCATGGATAGCAATCTAAGAAGTTTTTGCAATATTTTTAAGTTTTCATGTATTTTAAACTATATTATCAAAAATAGCTCCTAGGTAGAAAGCACACACACACACACACACACACACACACACACACACACACACACACACACACACACTACACACCACATAGTATAAGGCTGGGTTGGGCCATTGACTATAATTTGCATTCTTCTAAAGCAAAACTCAAACTGTACGTCACAATCCCATGTGGAGTCACATAACTGGATGAGGGGGGTCATGAAATGATGACTTATTATCACTAAATGTTTTATTTACATCCCTATTTATACACTTATTTACGCAGGGTCACATAAAAACAAAACAAAACAAAAAATTTCTCACAGGAAAAGTAACCTGATATTGAGTATATGAGAAATGGATGGCTCATTGGTCCAATAATTTTTTTTCTAAAATTAAATGTTTTTATTGAGGCATTTTGGTACTTGAAATAATAGTAGCAGTATCTCATATTCGCAGTTATTAGAATTAGAAGGCCTTGCACATATATTATACTGTTTATTCTCAAAATGGGCCTGTGGGGATGACACTATTATCCTAATTTTTAGATAAGGAATCTTGGGCTCAAAGAGGTTAAGTAATTGATTTAGTGTTATGGAGCTAACAAGTATTTGAGGCAAATCCAAGCCTTCCTAGAAGCAGGTAAAAAAGAATACAGTTCACCTGGGAGAAAGATGTGAGTTCGTCATCTCTGATAAATATTAACTGAGGGACCTCGGATGAATCATTTATCCTCTCAATGATATAGACAACTCATTAAACTATACATTTTAACATAGGTCACAATCTGCATTAGGGAATTACTTATGCTAGTGAAATCAGAAGCCCAAAGCACAATCTGCTATTTCAATGAAAATTTTGAAGCACTTTATTTCTATTCAGCAAATTATATTATTACTTAAGCAAAAACTCATGTTCTATAGTGAGTAACAAGAGCTACAGATTGAGGTCTACGAGGGACTTTAAAGATTATTTAATCCAAACTTCTCAAATTACAGGTGAAGAAACTGAGACACAGTGAGGTTATATAATTTGTCCAATATCATATAAGCAATAGCGTAGAATTGGGATCTGATCACAAATCTTCTAATTCCATCATCTGTTCCCTTAAATCCCAGGGCATTTTTATTATCCCTTCCAGATAATATTTCAAATCTGTGGAAACATCTGTACTTGCAGTAAATGATAAAATTATCACTGCCCTATTCTAGGATCTCTGTGTTGATGCCTTGGGATTCTGAAGTTGTCAGGAATAACAATAGATAGAGCATTCAGCCTGGAATCCTGAAGACTTATCTTCATGACTTCAAATCTGGCCTTAGGCATTCGCTGGCTATGTGACCCAGGGCAGATCTCTTAATCCGTTTACTTCAGTTCTTCTTCTGTAAATAAACTCCAGAAGGGGATGCTAACAATTCCACTATCTTTGCCAAGAAAACCCCAAAATGTGATCATGCAGACTCTGAAAAAATTGAAATGAATAAACAACAATACCAGTTATTAGAATCCTCACTTACTGAGAGGATAAAGAATGGCCATGGGATAGGTTTATAAGATTAAAATGTGATTATTATAGTTGAGGTATAAATAGAAAATGTTTCCTTGGGGAAATTATTGTCTGTTCAAACTAATCATCTATTTTTTTTAATCAGCTAATAACATAGGAAGACACATTTTTATTTTGTGAAATGATTTTAAAGGTTTTTTTTTTTTAATTCCTAGTTACTTAAAATTATGCTTAAATGCAGGGAAATATAATAGCACACTGGAAGTCAGAAGATTGGGATTTTAGTTTTCACTCTAAATTAAATAATTATGACCTTAAAGACATTTATTAAGTAATTGCTTTATCTCAAACTCTATTCTAAGCACTGGGGATGGAAGAAAAGGCCAAAACAAAAGCCCCTCACCTCAAGGAGCTCAAAATCTAAATGGGGGAAACTGCATGAAATAACTCTAAAAAAGAGTCATACAAGAGAAATTTGCTGTAGTCTGTAAATGAAAGTACTAAGGTTTAAGGGTCTGGGAATGGAAAAGGTTTCTTGAAGGAGAGAAAAAAATTAACTGGGACTGAAATGAAGCAGGAAGAAGAAATTAGGAGAATTTCTCACACAAGGAATAGTAAAAATGTTTAGAATAAGAAGATGGAATATTTTGTTTAAGAGAAAAGAAGGAAATCAGTGTCACTGAATTGAAAAATATACAAAGGGGAGTAAAGTGAGAGAAGATCAGAAGAGTGGGTAGAAACCAATTTATGAAGAGCACTAGAAGACAGAAGATTCTATATTTGATTCTAGAAACAATGAGGAACCGTTGAAGTTTATTCAACAGGAAGGGTGACATGGTCATTCATGCTCTTGGAAGACAAATTTGACAGCTAACTGGAAGTTGAACTATAGTGGTGAGACACATAAAGGATGTAGATCTACCTGAAAAACTTTTAAAACAATTTAGGTCATGAAGACTCACAGTGAGGTAAGAATATCAGAGAACAAAAGGGAACCTCCACTTGAGATTTTGTGACTCAGCAAGAGATTGCAAAGAATAGTTAAAATAATGAAGAATTAAAAATCATTCCTAAGTTGCAAGCCTGGATGACCTGGAAAATAGTGGGTCTCTAAAGAGTTAAGAGGAATGCTAAAAAGGGAGAGGAACTTAGTGGAAAAAATAGTTACATTTCAGATATTTTGAATTTAAGATTTCTATGACATTTCTATGTCAAAGATTTGAGTATAGAGGATGGGAATGAAGTTGGGGTTGGATCTGACAATCACTGGTATAAAATCATGTAATCTATGGATCCCTTCTTATCTGTAAAATGAAAAATTCAACTAAAACAATTATGAAGTATATCACATTATGAAAACTATGATTATTGAAAATAATATGGATTTCTAAGTGAAATTATTTCAATTTAGGAATTTTGAAAAGAAAATAATGGGAGGTAGGGTAATGTATATATTTTGTCTGTTATGAGGGATAATTAACATATTGGCTGACAGAAGTTAGGACAAGAAAAGATGACAAAAAGAAAATATTTCAATTCACTTAAATATTAACATGAAACTCAGAAAGCATCATCAGAAACATTTAAAACACTAATGTTTGATTTAACTAATCAATATCACAACTAAAAATGAATACTCCATGACTAGATATTAGTTCCTTTAAAAAAAAATCTTAGTAGTTAGTACTCAATATAAGTCAATTCTAAAGACAATGTTAGTTAATAGTACAAAAGGACAATTAAAAACAATAATGAGTTTTAGGGCTTTATTTATTTGAGTAATGCATAAAATATGATGGAAATGATCGTTCTATAAGCTCTACTCCAATAGGAATATATTTGGATTTCCACATTATGTTATGGAGATATAACTTTGTTTGTTTTGCAATGATGATGATTGTATGAACAGAAATGAAAGACACAGAAGAAGTGGATTTAAGAAAAATGTCAACTAAATGGAATATTGTGGGTGAGCAGGAATGAAAGTTTAAGGATGACTTGACTATGAACCAGAGTGAAAAACCAGGGTGGTCTCCTTGACAGAAACAATGAATTGAGGAACAGATATGAGTTGAGGGAGTAAGGTGAAAAACATTATGAGTTCTATTTTGAATGTATTGAATATGAAAAAACTAAGTGACATCCAATTTCAAGTAAGTAGTTGGAGAGATTTTAAAAGATTCAAGGAAAACATTTTTTTAGTTATATTAAACAGGGAAATTTGATTCTGGAATAGATTGAACTCTATTTTTCACTACTAAGGCCCCTTTAGACACTGATACTTTATTGTATTTTATGACCATTAATTTCACCAAAGTTACAGTAAATTCAAGTAAGAAACAATTTTGCTTTAGAGTTCAAATTTATTCATTGAATAACCAATATGACAACTATTTTAATGAGATACAAGTTCAATTATATATAAAAATATAATTCAATAAACATTAATTTTCAAAAATCTACACAGAATCATACATGTCAATATTTGAATTTCATTTTCAAAGGTACAAAAAATCCATAACATAATGTATAGACAGAATAATGATGGACATAAACTAATTGGATTAAAGAAAGATCGCTAATAAAAGAAACATATATTAAATATGAAAATAAAAATCATTTCTTTATAATATATCTTCCAGGCAATGCCAGTTTTGCTTAGGTTTCTATCTCAAATGCTTATCATAATCATAATGTGTGGCAGTCATAGCTAGTGGTTGATAAGTACATATTTTAACTAATTCATTCTATTTTCCTATTTGATAATGAATAGTCCTAATAGAAACTGTTGTCCTAGTTGTTCTTGTTGATCCTTTGTTTTCAAAGACCAATGGTAATACATCTTGACTTATGTGTGTTTTGGATTTAAATAAAGCAGAGTTGCACAAATTCATCAGCCTTGCTCTTTCTTCTAGAATAGTCCAGTAGCAGGACAAAAGTCAAGAATCTGGAGATGGCCTGTGATGCAGTGTTGTTGTTTTTTACCTTGTTGTCTTTGATATCTTACCCAGCTCTACTCTCCTCACAGCCCCTGCTTCAGCCACTTTCATAGCCACTCCACATCTTCCTTTGGCACAGAATTTGGGGGTGGGGTGGGGGTGAATCTTAGGGTAAACAACACCCAAACTTGCCATTGGATTAGAAGTATCAGGTGCCATCAACTTGGTTTAGCCCATCCACCAAGATGATTTTGCTATGTCCATGCTATAGCAATTTGGAGCCACATCACGAGAGCTAGGTGAATGTGAATAACAAAGATAGCATCCCTGAGAAAGAGCTGGGCAAACCCTCACACCAGTGGTGCCAGTCCTGCTTCATACCCCATAAACACATAAATTTAAATGATAGAGATATCTATCTACCTATTCATCTATATCTATCTATCTACTATATCTCTGTCTCTAATTCTATATCAAGTGCCTTCTCAGTTCATGGCATGGTAATAGTAATAGAACTAAATTCAATATATTTCTTACCCTTAAGGGCTAACATTCCCAGGGAGAATGCAATGAGTTCACATAAAATGAAATATAACTATGGTACCTCTATAGATGGTGAGATCCAATCCCTCCACTTATATCTTGAGGGTGACCTTATATTCATCAGGGATAGATGTTAGGATTATTAGGTGAGAACTCAGGTTGTCTGGACAATTACAAGGTGAGAACTCAGGTTGACTTGACAGTTCTCTGGCTCAGACCTGTAAAGGGAGTTTACAGCTTAGGAATCCTAGAAGGAGCAAGCTCATTGGTTGAAGTGGTTCTTCCCAGAAGCCCTTGCATTATCCCAAGCCCATTTTCTGGGAGGATAAAAGAGGCAACATTGGGCCTGGACAAGCATTCTGGACTGGGGAAGGACAAGGGCTGGAGGACAGCACTCCAGGAAGAGGAGAAGTCTCTGCATTACATCAGGCCTGACGGGGCTCTCTGCAGGAAGGGAAGTCTGCTCTCTGCAGGAAGGGAAGTCACTTCTCTGGACAAGAGTTAACGGCAACTGCCTGGAGACAATGGTTCCCTACAGGAAGAAGAATCTGTCTGAGAGACTTGAGTAGACACAGCAGATCTCTTCCCAGAGAGCGATCCGGCAGCTTCTGGAGACGACAGCTCGCTACAGATAAATATTACTAGTCTCTTTTACCCCTCCCTTCTCCAAGGGACAGCTTAATTCCTTCAGACTGCCCTTCAACTCAGCTTGGAGAGAAATATATCAGTTCTAAAATCATATCTATCTTTTCCTTTAACTATTGTTAGACTACAAGACAAGATTTTCAGGTTCTTTATTATTTGAGTGGCTATTCTTATAGTATAAGTTTCATTATGCTGTTTTATTATTGAGGGAGAGGATGACGCCAAATTTAATAACTAAAGCTGGACCCCTTTGCCACCATATATCAGTTTTACAATCAACACACAATATAAATAGCAATGAATTCTATTTATCCAAATAATGTGTGTTTAGTCATGTCCAACTCTTTTCTATGGGGTTTTCTCGGCAAAGATACTAGAGTGGATTGCCATTTCCTTAGTGGCTAAGGCATTTTCCAGTGGACTAAGGCAAACAGAGGTTAAGTGGCCTCTGTAGGATCATGTAGCTAGTATGAGACTGGACTTAAAAGCAGATCTTTCTGAATATAGCCCCAATGTTCATGTACCGAATCACCTACATGTTCCTTCACTCACAAGCATGCACATGCATACACACATGTGCGCGTCTAGTCACACATACACACACACACACACGTAGACAATAGAGTGAAGCTACTTTCCCAGTACAAGCAAGGTTACTCAGCTCACCTAAAAGAGGGGGTCTTAAATCTCAACTAAGGGAAAGTTTCCAAAAGTCTCTAGTACAGGGGACATGATAAAAACTGTCAGCTCCTATTATGTCATCCCAGAGTCCTTCCGTAGCTACTTGAAAAGATATTAGCCTTACCTATTTTTATTCTTGAAGCTAGAAATACCCATAGTCTGAAAAGATTTACAGAGACAGGAGCTTGAAGACAGATTAAAGAGCTCTAAAAGAAGACTGAAGAGCTTTCCTTCCTCCAGATCTCACCAACTCCACCTGATTCCTCAAATAAATGCAAGATAGTGATGGCCACCAATGAGGAAAAAAAAAAAAAACAAACCATTTCAATGGATTTTGGGAATGGGGTTACACAAGACATGTGAAGTTATATAAAGTACTTTTAAGAAGGAGAGCACATTAACAGGTCTATGAATTAGAAATGACCTTTTAATAAGCAGAAGTATATTAACTATTTAAGGAGCATGCTCATAAATATTTAATAACTGATTCTCTAAAAGCTGAATATTTTTATGTCAGAGCTTGCAGTATTATTTTTTTCCATTGCTATTGACCATCAATAAAACAAAATAACAGGAACAACAATGGAAATGAGGCTCAATTTCTAACATTAGCTGCTTGAAAAGGTTTATATTAAAAACTTAAACATTATATTCATAGGAAGTAGTAAAAGGTAGCTCCAGAAAATCCCTAACTGTACCATGGGATAATTCTCATTACCAGGAATCAAGGAAGAGAATCTCTCTTAAATTCATAAAAATTAAATCTAATAACTTTGATATTTTTAGATGATAAGCCTTTTTTTTACAAAAAAATTATAGCATTATCAAATATTTATAAAAAATGGTGAATTGTATCAGCAACCATTTAGAATACAGATTCAGACACAATCCCTTTTAGTGTGACAATTTACAAGATGGAACGTGAAAAGTATCATGAATGTAGAAATATGTACTTGAGCATACAAAAGCAATGTGATTTTTGAAACACTTGGGTACACACAATGAATACACAAACGAGGTCTGAATTGGCTATGCAAAATGAGCATGGAGGCAGGAGGATATTTACCAGGGGGTATGCTATAAATATGGAACAGCTGAACTTTAGTAATATAAAAGAGTGATACAATATCATATTTTCCCCTCTATGTAACGTCAAGAAAAAAATTAATAAATAATGTAATCATGGAGTATTAAAAATGGAATTATGCTTTCACTCAATCAGACATTTTTAAATGAAAAAAAGTTACCAGAATGCTATGAAGGTACTTAAGAGCAACACTGTCCAACTTTAATATGAATTATTTCAGCTTTTACTTAAGTTCAGATTGTCCTTTGGCCTTGAAACCACATCCACTGATGGAAATAAGATGCAAAAGCTGCAATTCAAAGGTTTTGTTTTTTAAGGGTCTCTATCAACATCCTAATGAGTGTTATTTATTCTCTGAAAGGTATTGGTTTCCGAAATGGTTCATAGTCATTTCTCTCAGTTTATTTCAGCTTCCAGAAAAACAAACAAACACATATTTATTTGATGAAATATCAATCAAGAATTCAGTACCCAGTACACAGCATATATGTAGGCAATAGGAGTGGGAAGTCATTTGAATATGTCCTAGATGCAAATTAAGACAGTCAGGTGAGGAGAAAAAATGTATCTATGAAAGACTTTTTGAGAACAGCACAAAAAATTTCCATTGCACAATTATAGATATTTATAAAATGTCAGAACTTTGGGGATCGTCCCATTCAAGCAGAACATTTTCCAGAAGGAGAAAATGGATCCCAGGCAAGTAAATGGACTTGAACCAGGTTACACAGATAATTAGTGGCAGATTAGTGATTGAATTCATATCTGCTGCTTCAGTTGGCAATATTCTTTTCACTCTATTATTTTGTCTTTTTAATAGATTGCCTTTTATAAATAGAATTAGAGACAATAGAGCAAAAGATCAAAGGACTATAAAAGAAGAAAAAAAGGTATCTTTGATTTCTTTGAGTGCAATGCCCTAATGCTACAGTTGAAGAAATGGAGGCTAAGGGGAGAAAAAACTCATCTAAGATCTCACAAATATCTAATATAATCCTCATTATGACTCCTGAAGATAGACCTGATTATTATGCCTATTTTACAGATGGGTCAGACAGATTGTTATTTGTTAAAGCCATATAGCTTTAAGATATTTATGATCAAATCTGAACTCTGATATTCCTGATTCTTCATCTAATACTCATTATGCTGCATTACCTAGTGACCTGATTAAAAAAAAGAAAACATTGATGAAAATTCATCAACATGTATTATTGAAATTCATTTCAAATACTAGTTCATCCATTAAGTCACTTTAGGTAAAAATATAGCACCCAGAGTACTAAAATAGTCTTGATAACAGAAGCAAAATGAAATGAATAATGCTCATCACTTAAATAATATTTCATCTTGGATCTTTGCATCTTTTGTAAGTGTGTCTTTTCTTCATTTCCATGAAATAAATTAAATTGATGGGTATTTGTAATAGTCAAAATAATGTATTCACTCAAAGTCATGTTTGAAACAATATTTCTGTTATTATATACAATGTTTTCTTGGTTCTGCTTAATTCACTTTTCATTAGTTCATGCAAATCTTTCCATGTTTTTCCCCTTAAGATCATTGAACTCTGCTTATACCCTTTGACATAGTAATACCACTAACAAATCTATTTCCAACGATCGATCATTAGGGGAAAAGGAAAAGAACTTATATGTTTATCATAAGCATCCAAAGTCTTAGAGTAAAAGTAAAGTGAGTTGCAGGAAGAAATAAATAGCAAAGCTATCCTAGGGAGAGATCCCAACCACTCTCTCTCAGAACAAGATTAACTTTAACAACAGAATAAATAAGAAAGAAGCTAAGAAGATGAATATAATTTTAGAAAAAGTTATTTATGACAGGTCTCTGGAGATAACTGAATGGAAATATACATGTATATATGATTTTTTCAGCAATAAATAGTACATATACAAAACTGACTGTTCATTAGGGGATAAGATATTACAATCAATTGCAGAAAGGCAGAAATACTAAATGCAGATCACGATTCAATAAAAATTATATGTAATGAAGAGACATGGGATAATAGACCAAAAATGAACTGGAAATCAAATAATCTATTCCTAATGAATGGGTGACTCAAACAACAAATCACAGAAATAAGCAATAATTTCATCCAAAACAATGACAATAATGAGACTATATATCAAAGGTTGTGGGATGCATCTAAAATATTTCTAAGGGGGAATTTTATATTTTTATATGCCTACATGAATAAAATAGAGAAATAATATTGATGAATTCGGCATGCAATTTATAAAGCCAGAAAAAAGAACCAATTAGAAATCTCCAAATAAATACAAAATTGAACATTTTGAAAATCAAAGGAGAAATTAATAAAATTAAAAGTAAGAAAACTATAGAACTAATAAATAAAAATGAGTTTATTTTATGAAAAATAATAAAATAGATAAATATTTGCTTCATTTGAATAGAAAAAGAAAACAAGAGAAAGAGATTACAGTGTCAAAACATGAAAAGAGCAAACACCACTAATGAAGAGGAAATGAAAAAAATAAATTTGAGTTGTTTTGTCCAATTGCATGTCAGTAAATCTGACAATGTAAATGAAATTTATTGATATTTACAAAAACATAGATTGCCCAGATCAACAGAATAAAAAAAAATAAATGATTATATAAGTCCCTTAGAAAAAAGAAATAGAAGAAGCCATCCATGAATTCCTTATGAAAAAATCTCCAGGGCTAGATGGATTTACAAGTGAATTGCACTACATTTTTACAGAACAACTAATTCAAATATTATATAAACTATTTTGGAAAACAGGAAAAGAAGGGGTGCAAAGAAAATTTGTAGTTGCCAGCCTGAGCTGTCCCTGATCTTAGAATAATATAACATTCAAGAAAGCATCAGGAACCTAGAATACATATCAGCCTATACAGGCTCTAATATAAAATTTGAAGTCAAGAAGTGGGCTAGATAAGAGACTTGCCAGAGTTTCCAAACTTGAAGCAACTTGATAGATACATAGATGATTTTATGATTTTTCTCCTTTTGATTGTTTATTTTGACTAATAAAACACCATCCCCCCCTTTCAGTTAAAAAAAAAAAAAAAGAAAGAAAAAAGAAAATAGTTAAAGAAGGAGTCCTAACCAAATTCCTCTTAAGACACAGACATGGTGCTGAAACTTAAACTAGGAGCAGCTAAAATAGAGAACAAAAATAATATTCCAATTTCCAAAATGAATAATGATGCAAAAATCTTAATTAAAACATTATCAAAGAGATTACAGTAACATATCATCAGGATAATATACTGTGACCAAGTGGGATTTATATCAGGAATTCTGAGCTGATTCAATATAAGGAAAATTATAAGCACAAGTGACCATTGAATAACAAAACTAACAAAAATCTTGTGGTTATCTCAATACATGCAGAAGAATCTCTTAACAAAAATAGAACACCCATTGCCAATAAAAACACTAGAAATCATAGGAATAAATGGATATTCCCTTAACATGATAAGAAGCATCTACTAAAATCAAGTGGTGAAGTTATGAATTGATCCAAATATTCTGAAGAGCCATATGGAATTATGTCAAAAGGGATATCAAACTGTGTATGCCCTTTAATTCATCAGCATCTATACTGGCTTGTATCCCAAAGAGATCATAAAAAGAGAAAAGGACCCACATATGCAAAAATGTTTGTAGCAGACCTTTTTCTAATGGCAAGGAAATGAAAATTGAGTGAATGTTCATCAGTTAGAGAATGGCTGAATAAATTATGGCATATGAATGTTATGGAATATTTTTATTCTATAAGAAACTATCAATAGGATGATTTCAGAAAGGCCTGGAGTGATGTACATGAACTTAACCTTTATGAACTGAGGAGAACCAAGAAATCATTGTACATAGCAACAAGATTATATGATGATCAATTCTGATGGACATGGCTTATTTCAACAGCAAGATGATTCATGCCAATTTCTGTTAAGGGCCAGAACTCTGAACTTGAAGTAAAGGATTCTTATAAGGTACTAAGTCAGTGGAATTGATAGAGACAATAGTTATCTAATTTAGCATGGTTCAGTATGATTGATTTAATTCTACAAGGAGATGTTATGGGTCAGAACTTGAAACAAGGTACTAAGTGGAATTGAGGAAACAATGGTTAAATCTAGTTTAGCATTGATTTAATCCTATGACAAATAATGGTTTCCTAGTGATATAATGATTGGTTTGTACTCGATATGGAGCGTATAAGCTAGAAGCCTCAGCCAAGGAAATTCAGAGACATTCAGAGAGAAGGCAAAGGACTAGTGGCAGGAGCTTAAGCTCTCCGAACCCAGGAGAAAGATAGGCCTCTAAGAAAGCTAACCAAGCCCAGGAAAAGAGACAAGATTGAAAGAGATTTGGACGTTCCTTTCATCCCTAGCTGCACTTGTTGTGATTACTGAACTGAAAGAAAGTCTGCTCCCAGAGACCCCAAGAAAACTGAAACAGAGAATTTTAAAAGAGAAAGAGGAGAGAAAACAAAGACAGACAGACACACACAGATAAAGAAAGAGAGATACCAGAGACACAGAGATAAAAACAGAGATAAAAACAAAAAAATAGAGATAGAGACAGAGACAGAGAGAGATAGATACAAAAACACTCAGAGAGAGGCAAAGATAGAAACACAGAGAGGATTTTCTCTAAAGGTTTCCCATGCCATAGAACTTCTTTATGTTGCATTGCTTGACTTCTCTCAAATTTCAAATCTCTACCAACTACAGAAACCTTTATAAATTGCTCTAAATTCTAGTGCCTTTCCTTTGTTAATGATGTTCTATCTATTCCATGTATAGATTGTTCATAACATATTGTGTCTCCCTGCCTTAGATTGTGAGCTCCTTAATAGTGTTTTTCAACTTTCTTTGTATCTCTAGCATTTAGCACAGTCCTTGCAATATATTAGGTTCTTAATAAATGCTTAATAACTTACATGCATATATGTGTCTGTCTGTGTGTTTTGTGTGTATATATATATGTATATATAGATATAGATACTTAGACATATAAATGTACATATTTATAGATAGATAGATAGATAGATAGATAGATAGATAGATAGACTTTGCAGAAAGACAGGGCAGAGATTTTACTCTGTGACAATCAATTTGTTAATTGCTACGACTACAAATTCAAGCTGAAAAAATCAGTACCTGTCATCTGGGAGATAGTATCTTAATGCACAGAAATGGGAGCACAGGACTAGAGGATGAGTGTAATGGCCATGCTAAAGATATCAAGAAAGTTGGAAGAACAAAATACAATGAGAAAGAAAAATAATGAGCCTGAAACTTTACTTAAAATGAAGATTCTGGAAAAAAAACTGCCCATGTTGAAAGCAGGACATGTTAGAGAAGTAAACCATCTGGGAATAATGCATTCATAATTCCATTGTACTCAGTTGTAGTCAAATAATGACTATGATATTTTATTTCTGACAATACTGCTATGATTGGCTGGAGAATATCAAGAGGGCAGCAATCAGAATGGAGAAGGGCCTTGAAACTAGAATATGTGAAAATGGAATAAGGAATGGTTTAGCTTGCAGAAGAAATGATGTGGAGACTGGAAACATGCATTTTAATTGCTTTCAAGTATTTAAAATGATGTTACACAGAGCAATGAAGGACATTTTTCTATTTAGCCTCTAATGGCAGGACTATGACTAATAAACAGAATTTTTAAGTTGGTCAATTTGGAATTATTATCAGGAAAATAATATTAAAAAGTGTAGTTATATCTAAATGGAATATCTCCTGAATTAGTATCTTTTCCTTCATTAGAAATCTTCAAGCAGAGACTGAATGACAATTTGTGAATTATTTGACAAGATGGATTATTTTCCACTAATATTTCTTTACATTTGTCCCAATTCTGTGATTTGTTGTTTTTAGCATTCTATATTATTTTTTTAATAAAAGCTGTCCCTATTTCAAGTTCCATCTCTGTATTTTCTATGTTTCTTTTTCTGTGAAATAACATTCACGAAGAATGAATGAGTTCTTAACTTGTAATGTTTTCCCCTTCTGATACAAAAACAAAGAATAAGAGATGGTAAGTATCATCTAATCTAACTCTCATTTTTCAAATAAAGGGAAAAGAGTAAAGTAATGTGCTCTGGGTCCCATAGCTAATAAGGGGGATAGCTATAATCCAAAAAGGCTTCACATTCAGTTCTTTCTTGATTTTCCCATGATACAATTACATATCATTCTTTTATCCAATGTTTTTAATGGATCACTTCTTTCACTTTTCGCATAATATCCACATGTAAGAATGTTGTATCTTATGCATTTATTCTGAATTTATAATTTAGCAGAGTGCATAGCACATAGTAGGTACTTAACAAATGCTGACATAATCCTCAACTAATTTTTGATATTTACATGCCAACTGACATGTACATTATCTAAAGTAATATTCAGAACTTCATTTCATGTATGGATAAATTAAATCTCAAAGTGCTGAGAAGACATTCTCATGTGCTTATAACAAGCAAGTTGCAGAAACAGTATTCCAACTCACAACTCTCATGACTCTGAATAACATATTCTTTTAATTACCTCATTCTGCTTCTCAGTGTAAGTATAATCTGTAATGATCTTATATTCTGACTTTTAATAAAACCCCAAGAAAAGAAAAGGAGTTTGAAGCAAGATGGTGGAGAGCAGACAGCTCTTTGTCTGAGCTCTTCCTGGAATCTCTTAGATTAACACCAAATCTAGCCTCTGAATGAGTTTTGGAGTAACAGAATCCATAAATATTTAGATCATATATACATATATGTATATACATATACATGTATATATGTGCATATATTCATGTATATTTATATATGTTTCTATATATGCATGCATGTATCACCATTTTAGAAGAACTTTAGGAAAAAAATCTGTCTCAGTAAGGTGGGTGTGAGTATGTGGGAGAAGTGGGCAGTTCAGAGACCAAGAGCAGAGAGAGCTTTACCTGCAAGGGGAATCCATGATGAGACACTTAGCCAAAATACAGCAGTAATGCCTACTCTGTTCTGGTTCAAAAGGCAGTGGATCCGCAACTAGTTGTGAGACTTCCAACACAGATGAAGAAGGCAAATAGTGAGCCTCTGAATCCCAACATAACAAAGGGCTTGGCTACACCCACACCACATGGGAAGGAAGACAGCATTATTTGACCCCAAGGGACTGTGAAGCTGCTGTTGCCTGTAGAAGCAGCTTGGGACAATCTCCTTACCCATAAGAGCAGACCTCAACTCTTAAAAGTGAACAAAAAAGCAAAAAGAGCTCTGACCACAAATAGATATTATGGAGACAAGAAAGAACAGATCTCAAAACAACTCATTAAATTTTTGATTGGCCAAATGCAAAAGGAGATAAAGGGGCTAATTGAAAAACATTAAAAATTTACATTGAACAAATGGAAATGAATGACTCAAAGAGACATCAAGAATCAGTTAAACAAAACAAAACAAAAAAAAAAAAAAAGAGGAAAAAGGAAAAACACAAGAGAAGCTGAAATATTTCATTGGAAAAACTGACCTGGAAAAAGAACAGGAGAGACAACCTAAGAATTATTGGACTATATGTAAACCATGGAGAAAAAAATATCCTAAATAGCATCTTTCAAGATATTATCAAAGAAAAATGCTCTGATGTCTTAGAACTAGAAGGAAAAATAGCTGTTGAAAGAATCCACTGATCACCTTCTGAAAGAATCCCCCAAATGAAAACTCCAAGGTATATCAAAGCTAAATTTCAGAATTATCAAATCAAGGAGGACATATTACAAGCAACCAGAAAGAAACAATTGAAATATTGAGGAGCTGCAATCAGGATTACTCAGTTCCTAATAGCTTCCACTTTAAAGGATCAAAAGGTCTGCAGGTCAAAGGAGCTTGGACTTCAGCCAATAATTTACTATCCAGGAAACTTAAGCATTTTTTTTTTTCAGAAGAAAAAATGGACATTCAATGAAATAAGGGATTTTCAATTATTTTACATGAAAAGATCAGAACTGAAGAGAAAATCTGATTATCAAATACACAACTTAAGAGAAGTATCAAAAGGTAAAACAGAAAGTGAAAAGGGAAAAAATAAACATTTTTAAGGTTAAAAGTGTGTATATCTATATTTAAGTGAAATGTTTATCTTGGGAATTGTATCTTTGTTAGGGATATACTTAGAAAGTATAGTTATAATTTTATTTTATTGTGATGACATTAAAAATAAGAAACTAGAGATGTAAAAGGGATTATACTGGAAGAAGAAGAAAAGGAAAGAGAAAAGGTAAAATGGGGCGAATTACTTCCTATAAAGAGACAAAAAGACCTATTACAATTGAAGGAAAGAAGGAAATGGAATGAACATTGTGTGAACCTTAATCTCATGGTATTTGGGTCAAGGAGAGAATATTACATACATTTAGTATGATATAGAAACTTTTCTCACCCACTAGGAAAATATGAGGGGAAAGTGAAAAGGAAAGAGGGAGGATAGTAGAAGGGAAAAGAGAAATAGAAGGGGAAAGGGATAAGAAAATAGGAGGGGCTACTAAAGAGGTGGGATGATTGAAGAATGTGGTGGTCAGAAGCAAAACACTGGGGAAGAAAAAAAGGGGAAAAGGAAAGAGAAAAATATAACTTGGAGAATATAAGATAGTGAGAAATAACAGAGTTAGTGACTTTAACTTAATGTGAAGGGAGTGAACTCTCCCATAAAAGGGAACAAAATGGGGAGGGAAGCAAATAGCAGACTGAATTAAAAGCCAGAATTCTACAATACGCTGTTTAAAAGAAGCATATTTAAATCAGAATAATGCACAGTGAATAAAGGTAAAAGGATGAAGGAAAATCTATTATGCTTTAGCTGAAGTTAAAAAAAAAAAAAAAAAGCAGGGGTAGCACTTCTGATATCAAACCAGGTTTAAAAAAAAATCAGTGAGATCAGAATGAAACCATCATCAAACATTTTGAACTGAATTCCTCAGCCTTATCAAATCCTGGGCCCACTGTATCTCATTCACCAATATTATCACACTTTAATGAAAACAATGAGATAACAAATTTATAAAAATATAAGCCATTTTCCAATTGATAAATGGCCAAAGGATATAAACAGACAATTTTCAGATGAAGAAATTAATCTCATTTCTAGTTATATGAAAAAAAATACTCTAAATCACTATTTATTAAAGAAATTTAAATCAAGACATTACACATCTTTTAGATTGGCTAAGATGACATGAAATAATAATGATAAATGTTGTAACAGATATGTTAAAACTGGAACACTAATACATTGTTAGTTGAGTTGTGATCTGATACAACCATTCTGAAGAGCCATTTGGAACTATGCCCAAAGAGCTATCAAATTGTACATGCCCTTTTTTCCCAGCAGTGTCTCTATTGGGCCTCTATCCCAAAGATATTACAAAAATGTTTGCAAAAATGTTTATAGCAGCACTTTTTCTAGTGGCAAGTAGCTAGGATCTGAACTCATACTTATCAATTGGGGAATGGCTGAATAAGTTGTGGTATATGAATGTTGTGAAATATTATAGTTTTATAAGAAATGATCTGCAGGATGATTTCAGAAAGACCTTTAGAGACTTACATAAAGTGTTGCTAAGTGAAGTAAGTGGAACCAAGAGAGCATTATGCATAGCAACAACAAGATTACCTGATGATCACTTCTGATAGACATGGGTTTGTTCAACAATGAGATGATTCAGGCCAGTTTCAATAGACTTGTGATGGAGAGAGCCATCAGCATCTAGAAAGAGAATGATGGGGAATGAATGTGTATCACAACATAGTATTTTTGCCTATTTTGTTGTTTGCTTGCTTTTTTTTTCCTTTTTGTTCTCATTTTTCTTGGACAGCATGATAATTGTGGAAATATTATAAAAATTGCACATGTTTAACATGTATTTCTTTCTGTCTAGTGTTGGATAGAAAGAAAAAAATTGCAATCCAAGATTTTGCATGGGTTAATATTGAAATTTGTGTATATATTTTGAATATAAAATAAAAATATTCAAAAATAAATAAAAATAAAATCCAAAGAAAAATGTATTCAACTTAAGGAAAAAGTAAAAAAAAAAAATGCTTCTACTTATGCCTAATATGTGACTGAGCTATTGCCACAGAGTACTACATGTCTTCCCATAAGCATGAGGCAGGCGCTCATTTCATTTATGTTGATCTAATTTAGTATTCAACGTACAAAATATGTATGCACATATGCAGACTCTCAAAGACATATGTAAAAGGCATAAACATATATGACTAGTTAATTTCATCTTACTTGTTTTGAAATTACATTACTATGAAGTATGATAAGATGCAATGACAAAGTGCCAAGTTGGATACCATTTATATAGGTCAATAAATGTCCTCATATAAATATCTCTCCTAGTTGAGTTATACACTGATGAATAAATAATTTCTCATAATGACTGTTTTTTATTAGAAAAAAAAAAGAAAGTATAAAGTCACCATTATTGAAAACCCATATACTATCAAAGGAAAGTCAAGAATTATATGGGCAAAATTACGAAACACTTGCCACAAAAATAAAGTCAGATTTAAATAATTGGAAAGACCTTCAGTGCTCTTGGATAGGCCGAGCGAATATAATAAAGATGGCAATTCTCCCCAAACTAACCTATTTATTTAGTGCTATACCAATCAGACTCCCAAGAAACTATTTTAATGACCTAGAAAAAATAACAACAGAATTCATATGGAACAACAAAAAGTCAAGAATTTCAAGGGAAGTAATAAAAAATAAATAAATGAAGTTGGTCTAGCTGTACCTGATCTAGAACTATATTATAAAGCAACAGTCACCAAAACCATTTGGTATTGGCTAAGAAATAAACTAGTTGATCAGTGGAATAGGTTAGATTCACATGGCAAGATAGTGAATAAAAATAGCAATCTAATGTTTGACAAACCCAAAGATCCCAACTTTTGGGATAAGAATTCATTATTTGACAAAAACTGCTGGGAAAACTGGAAATTAGTATGGCAGAAACTAGGCATGGACCCACATTTAACACCACATACTAAGATAAGATCAAAATGGGTCCAAGATTTAGGCATAAAGAACAAAATCATAAATAAATTGGTAAACCATGGGATGGTTTACCTCTCAGACTTGTGGAGGAGGAAGGAGTTTATGTCCAAGGGAGAACTAGAGACCATTATTGATCACAAAATAGAACATTTTGATTACACCAAATTAAAAAGTTTCTGCACAAACAAAACTAATGCAAACAAGATTAGAAGGGAAGAAACAAATTGGGAAAACATTTTTACAGTTAAAGGTTCTGATAAAGGCCTCATCTCCAAACTATACAGAGAATTGACTTTAATTTATAAGAAATCAAGCCATTCTCCAATTGATAAATGGTCAAAGGATATGAACAGACAATTTTCAGATGATGAAATTAAAACTATTTCCACTCATATGAAAAAGTGTTCCAAATCACTATTGATCAGAGAAATGCAAATTAAGACAACTCTGAGATATCATTACATACCTGTCAGATTGGCTAAGATGACAGGAACAAATAACGATGAATGTTGTAGGGGATCTGGGGAAACCTGGGACACTGATGCATTGTTGGTGGAGTTGTGAAAGAATCCAACTATTCTGGAGAGCAATCTGGAATTATGCTCAAAAAGTTATCAAAATGTGCATACCCTTTGACCCAGCCACACTACTACTGGGCTTATATCCCAAGGAAATACTAAAAAAGGGAAAGGGACCTGTATGTGCCAAAATGTGGGAGCTCTTTTCGTAGTGGCTAGAAACTGGAAAATGAATGGATGTCCATCAATTGGAGAATGGTTGGGTAAATTATGGTATATGAAGGTTATGGAATATTATTGTTCTGTAAGAAATGACCAAAAGAGGAATACAGTGAGGCTTGGAGAGACATATCAACTGATGCTGAGTGAAACGAGCAGAACTAGGGGATCATTATACACTTCAACAATGATACTGTATGAGGATGTATTCTGATGGAAGTGGATATCTTCAACATAGAGAAGAGCTAATCCAATTCTAATTGATCAATGATGGACAGAATCAGCTACATCCAGAAAATGAACAATGGGAAATGAGTGTAAACTGTGAGCATTGTTTTTTGTTTTGTTTTGTTATGTTTTTCTTCCCAGATTATTTTTACCTTCTGAATACAATCCTTCTTTTGCAACAACAACAACAACAAAATTCGGTTCTGCACACATATATTGTACCTAGGATATACTATACAATATTTAATATGTATGGGAATGCCTGCCATCTAGGGGAGGGGGTGGAGAGAAGGAGGGGAAAAATTCAAAACAGACGGGAGTACAATGTTGTAAAAAAAATACCTATGCATATGTACTGTCAAAAAATATACTTAGTTGCTAGATATAGTATATGGGTTTTCTTTTTTTTCTTATTTTTAATTAATTTTATAAAATTAATTAAAAATAAGAAAAAAAAGAAAACCCATATACTATATCTAGCAACTAAGTGATATTTTTAAAAAAATCTCATCATAGTTTCCTTTACATTCATATTCTTTAAAAATTACATAAATTAGGAGCTCTGTCCACTATATTGCCCTTAATTATAACATCCATGGCTTTCAAAAGAGCTTTAATTATTTCCCAATGTCAATATCTAGTTCTTGAGGTTTCTCTTCTCCTTTTTTGCAAGTAAATTCTAAAATATTCATCAATAAATAATTAGGAAGTAAAATTTGCTTTCTTTCTGACAAAAGATAAGTATAGAGAAGCAAGTTTTTCTCACTGTTTATAAAAAATATTAATTTGCAACAGAAAAAAGACAGCATTAGATTTATTTGTAAATAATGTATATATGAATTAATTTGAATTTATATTCAATAATTACACATTATGTTGCGTGCCTGTGGTTTATTGTATTAGGAAGCTTTGGAGGAGGAAACTGTTTCTTAAGGCCCATAAGTAATTGTTATGCAACTATTCTCAAAATGTTGCTTAGATCCATACAGTTAATTGCATCTAGATTGAGATTTCAAACCCAGATCTTCCTGACCATTCAAGTCAGCTCTTTATTTGTCATAACAGTCTGCCTCTCATGGATGCCTCAGTGAAAATGAGATCTGGAAAAGACCTTAACTTTAAAAGATCAATTTTTTTCTACTGCATCTGGGTCATCTCCAGCTGTTGTGCTACTAGACCCATATAGCTCTGGAGGAGAGAATGAGACTGGTGTCTTTGCACTGCTTTTCTCTTGCTTAAATCCAATTCACTTGCAAGCCTTTCTGATCCCATAGTCCTCTTTGAGAATGAAGGACAAAAATCAATCTTAGAGATTTTATTTCTATCATTTAGGACAAGATGTAATAACCTCTCTAAATGAGTTTAGAATTCCCACATTATGACTATACTATACCCTACCCTTTCCTGCTTATTTCTAAGTTCAATGAGGCTAGACCCTTACTGAGACACTCTTGTCATTCCCCATCCATTCCAATTCTACCCATAAGTTCTTAAATTCTGAAGCTATGGTAGAATATCTTAAGTTATTCTGAAATCCCAGGCCATTTCCAATAGTTTGTAATGAAGAGAACTATCTCCATCCAGAGAGAGGACTGCGGGGACTGAATGGGGATCACAACCTAGTATTTTCACCATTTTTTGTTGGTTGCCTCCTTTTATTCTTTCTCTTTTTTCCTTTTTGATTTGATTTTTCTTCTGCAACATGATAATTGTGGAGATATGTCTCAAAAATTGCACATGTTTAGCATACATTTGATTATTTGCCATCTTTGAGAGGTGCTGGGAGAAAGAAGGGGAAATTTTTGGAATACAAGGTTATGCAATGGTGAATGTTGAAAATTATCTATGTATATGTTTTAAAAATAAAAAAAAAGTTTTATCAAATGTTATTCTGAATCCTTTTTAGGACCAAAGTCTTAGGACACAATGGGATGTTCCTATTGTATCAAAAGTAATAGGGAGACATCCTGGCCTTGGAATTTCATTGGTATATGGGAAAGTCTTAGATGAGATCATAGCCTCCTCCAAACTAGGTAGACTCCTTTGTCTGATATGCCCTTGCCTACATCTCTGAGAGCTTAAGTGACTTGTCTAATAGACTATGAGTTCCTTTAGATACAACAAAAATAAGATAGATTACCACTTATGAAACATAATGTTGGGACTTAGAGGGCTTTGTACTGGGCATTGGTATAGGGAATTCAATGATAAGGAAGCTTAGTGGTATAGGAGATAAAGCACTGGATCCAGAATCAGAAAGTCTTGAGTTCAAATCCATTCTCAGATATTTACTAGGTGTAAATGAACCTTGAGAAATCACTTAACTTCTATTTAAACTTAGTTTTTTTTTAGTACAGAAGAAAGGATAGTAATAGCACCTTCCTCCCAAGTTTGTTATGAAGGATCACATAAGGTAACAATTGTTAAGACATTTAACACAGTTCCTGACACATAATTTGATATATTAAAGAAGGCTTGAAGAATATCCAGAACCAAAGTGCAGAGAACAGGAGACTGAGGTAGAGAGATAGAAGCATGGCCATTTTGTTATGCCTTAAAATGAAAGAATGTGAGCAAAGGAGAATAAATTGTAAAGATAGGCGGGCACTCAAATTTGAAGGATTGTAAAAGAAAAAATGAGAAGTTTGTGTATAAATCTAAAAGGATTAAAGAACCATCAGAATTTGAGTGGAGAAGTCATGTGATCAAAATGATACTTTAATCAAATTTGTCTATCTTCTGTGCTACCTATTTGTGTCCTCATCAAGCATTTCTTTTATCAATATATAACACAATCCCTCAAGCTTCAACAAATCATTTCATGAGTTATTATGCCCAGTTTTGTGTTTGTTGTTCCACATCAGTCCAAACAGAATAATTGGAAATATGTGCAAAGGATATATCAAATGAAAGTTTATAGGTAAAAGGATAACAGTGAGATAGGAACTCATGGTTCTCCAGAGCAGAGTTTGAATCTTTTTTTTCTGCTTGAGGTAGTCTACTGAGTGTGAACTTGGATGATTCTTTGGGTCTCAGTTTCTTTATCTATAAGATAAAGGTTTGAAACATTATCTCTAAGTTTTATTCTATCTCTACTATGTATTCCTATGATACTTTAGAAGATAACAAATAAAAAGCTTAACAATTGGCAACAGACAACCAAATGAAACTCTCACATTGGAAAAAAAGTAATATATCCTTGACAAAACTACTTATTTCAAAAGTTCAATATTGAATCTTGTTGGTATGGGTATTCCTTTCATATATGTAGTGAAATTTGCCTTTATGGCACATCTTAGTAGATGTTAATAGTTGCCATGGCTGCCAATTCAATATTCTTTAATCGACATGATAATCAGCTATTCTAGATCTAGCCTCATCATTTAAGGAGAGATGCACCAAGTAGAAGGGCTCTACTAGAATCCTTGAGCACTGGAGAATATAAGAATCCAAGTCTAGCCTAGCCTTTTTCAGTAAAACGGTAGGTAGCAAAGCCTGAAGTGAACAAGAACAAGGATGAAAAGGGACAATTTGTCCTCCCTCCAGGTACAGAGGCTGCAGTATAGTTGATCTCACTATTTGTGTATAGCCATAGAAGGGAAGAGAGGTGAATCCTGGTTTTATAACTTTTTTTATGATATGTAAAAGTATTTCTTCCGATTACTATTGCCTTGAAGCACACAATGGGATAAGGAATTGAAATATTTTTTTTAAAAAATCAAATTTATTGACTGGAAACTAGGAAGAAAAATAATCCAATTCCAAAATGGTCTTATTTTTAATATCCCTAGTCGTTGAGTTGATCCCATATAGACATAGTAAATAGGCATATGCATACAAACAAACTGATGCATTATGGACTGTGGAGTTCGGTGGGCTAGAACCAAGATCTGGAGTTGGAAGACATGGTTTCAAATTCTGCCTCTAGCAATTACTATCTAATGATCATAGTGGGGAAGTGACTTTCCCCATGAACCCTAGTATGACTATTTGTAACAAACAAACAGATAAATTTAAAAAAAAATTACTGGGTAATCTCTAGGGTTCTTTCTATTTCTAAAGTCAGTATTTTCTAGAATACATAACTGGGGAGCTGTATAAATATCCATATTTAGAAATGTAGATTGCAAAATTAAAATGTCACCTTTTAAAAAGATCTGCTATATTAAACAGCCACTGTGGTTTATGTTTGCTTATTGCAGAGTACAAACTGTGAGTACACATTGAACTGATCTTTAAAATGAATAGTAATCATATCCAAATGAAGGGTTACTTTCCCCGCCATCTGTCTTTTGATCCCTAACCCTGTATCATCTTCCTTTCCATGGTTAATAGGTAGATACTGAAACCACCACTTAAAATGAAGTGGAACATGAACCTCTTTCTGGATATCAGTCTAGCATTGTGCACACTGCCAAGGGGAAATAATCATTCACTTTTTGTGGTAAGCCACCAGTTGACTCTGAAAAGAAAAGAGTAAAATATACAAAACGCGAACAGTGACTTTGTAATTATAAGATCTAATTAGGCATGGTTAGGTCACAAAATGAGTAGTCCATTTTTTAGCATTAATTACTGCATTCCCTTAAAAATGTTATAATGTAAATTTCAATGTTCTGGTATTAATTTTATTGCAGCTAGGATCATGACTTAAGTGTTTCAACTACTTTCATATTACAGATTTGGGAAAAAAATCAGAAAAAAATAATTTGTTATCCTAGTAATTAGACTAGTGTTTCTACTCAACTCTTATTGATCCCAATCTAGAACAACTCTTTCTGTGCCTCACTTGTTGGTTTAATGATAGCACTGAGGTCTCAAATATTTTCTATGACTTCTGTTTTTTCCTGGTCCTGATTGGACAATGACCATCTTTATTCCCTATGAGCTTATCTTGAAGAATAAAGAAAAAAATGAAATTATTTTAAGTAATCCTATAATGTATATGCTACCACAAGACTCCATATTAAATGATTGAATAAATGCTTGTTGCTTGGTCAAATTAGATAATTATAGTCATTATCCTCACAGTTATAATCATATATAATATCCACTATTCTAAAGTGTTTATTTTTTTTTTGTCCTTATTCAGGCATTTCAAAAGAATCTGACTCTTTGTGACCATATATGAGTTTTTTCCTAGCAAAGATAGTGGAGTCATTTGACATTTCCTCTCCAGCTCATTTTGCAGATGAAGAGACTGAGGCTAAGAAGGTGAAGTGACTAGCCCAGGGTCATAGAACTAGTAAATGACTGAAACTAGATTTTAAATCAGGAAGACTCTTCCTGACTCGAGTTCTGGCACTCTATGTACTCTGCCACCTAGATAGGTATAATCTAATAGAACACACATTTACTAAGTACCCTGTATATGCAAGATAATCTGATAAGTAATAAGTATTCAAATCTAGCTAACTAGGTTACTTCTTCAGGATTGTTGGGTATTATTTTCCTTTTGCACTGTGTTCCAATCATCTTAGATTCTAAGGATTTCTCCACATGGATCACTCTATCTCCCGCCTTCTGGAGATATTCTTGGAACATTTATCTATCTATGTCTGTATATATATGCATGTATGTATGTATACATATATGCACATACATACATATGTATGTATACATATATGTGTGTATGTATATATATATGTCATCTATTTGTATGTATGTATATATGTGCATATAGACAGATAAATAGATGACATAATACCTAAAACATCTTCCCTTTTTACCTTGGTCCCCGTAGAGAATTTCCAGTTTTCTTTCCATCTCTTCCCAAATGCCATCTCCTACAGGCAGCCTCCTCTGACTCCTCTTCCCACACTACTGCTATTCTCTACAATTACTCTGTCTATATTTGCACCTTATTTATATGCTCATATTGTGCCTTCTCCCACTCCTGTGCAAATGTAAACTCTTAAAGCAAAAGTGCAACCTCCTTTTTTCATGTCTTCCTATTAAAAGGGTCCAACCTTAGTTACTTAGTTAACTATAATAAAAAAAATGCTTCTTGAAAAAAAATCAAAATAAAAAAACCCAGGTTTTACCCTCCCAGGCCTTTTTTTCTACTGCATTTCATCTGGATAAAATGCTACGAAAAAAACAGAACGTATTTTAGAGAAATCTTTTGTGAAAGAATCAATTGATATGCCAAATTTACTGCTGTCTTATTTTAAGTAATTGCCAAAGTCACTGCAACCTTTAGCAACCACCATTGTTATCAGTCAGCTGCCATCAATGTCAAAGCAAGACTCTCCCAGCAAAAAGATTACAATTTGTTGAAGACTCATGATAGGCTATCAATTTTAGCAATAAAGTATTTTTAAATTAGCAGATGTAAATTGTCTTTAAAAAAAATAACACTACTACCTACTTAACAGACTATAATATAGTGGAAACAGGATTTTATAGATACTGAGAAACCTAAACATTCACATGACTCACTTTATTGCAATGTTTGCTTTATTTTTGTTCTCTGAAACCAAACCTTCAAGGTCTTTGAGACATCCTTTTAGTAGAATTACTCTTATCCCTGGAACTATGATAAGGTGCTTTTTCTCTTGTTAGCAATCATAAGATCTTTTCTTCACCATGGAACTGTGACCCTTAGCTCTTTAGGCCAATAAAATTGTCTGCATTCACTGGCAGAAAAGGATCCCCTGGAATCTCTTTTGGACCAGTTCACTCCCCGCCTTGTTTCTGTTTCTGTGTTTAGAGCTCTTGAAACTACTACTGATGTTGCTGCTCCTTCTGTATTCCAGACCTGTTTTTTCTCTGGTGTTACAGATCCTTCTTGTGAACCTACTATAATGGCTTAGACTAGATAAATCTCTCCCTCTTAGTTTTTGTTGGCTCTGCCATTCCAAAATTTGATTTAAGGCATCATTTCAAAGTTGTTTGGAAGTAATGTTGATGGAGT
The DNA here is from genome assembly GCF_048593235.1 of Sminthopsis crassicaudata. Taxonomy (NCBI): domain Eukaryota; kingdom Metazoa; phylum Chordata; class Mammalia; order Dasyuromorphia; family Dasyuridae; genus Sminthopsis; species Sminthopsis crassicaudata. The sequence continues at coordinate 23,282,100 of NC_133619.1, read as the reverse complement.
TCAGCTAGATCCAGGCTTCTACTCTGCCATCTTGGCTTTGCCTACATGTGGTCTGTTTGTGTTTTTCTTTGTTTGTTTGTTTGTTTTAAGTGGATTAAATCATTCAATGTAATAAGAATTTAGTAAGAAGCTTATACTTAAATGAGTGCTAGACTTGGAGTAAAAAACTGAATTCTGATCTTACCAACTTATCAATTGCATGAACCAGGGGAAGTCATTTATCATTAGGTTAATGAAGCATAAAATGAGGATAATAATCATCTATTGTTGTCATGACCAGTCAAGATAACATGTGTAAAGCACCATAAAATCCCATAGAAATACTAGTAGATTGTAGTGTTTTGTTTGTATTTTTTTGTTGTTTTTGTTATTTCTGTCCCTGTTGCTAATACTATTGCAGATATTATTAAGGCCCCATTCTTTGCTCCAGGGATACAAAGACAAATATGAAAAGAGATTCCTTCAAGCACTTTCCATTCTACTCACTTAAATTTCTGATTAAGGTAAAGCTTAAAGTAGAAAGTGATAAAAATGAGACTGAACCATGACCTTAGTAATTCTCTAGTAACTAAAATATTTTTTCATCACAGGAAATTTCTGATGATTTAGGGTAATTGCTTTTTCTCAAAAGTCTTTGTTCCTATGAGGAACTAAAATCTCTACGCTTGTATAAACTGAATCAAACAAAATTAACAAAAATTATCTTAAAAACAGCAATAACACTATCTATTGACTATCATTTTCTAATTAATAGGTTAAAGTTTTTTTTTAAAGGAAAAGATTGAAACAAAGACTAACTTCTCAAACATATATGTACATACACACATACAGTGTTGTGTGTATGTATGTTTATGAATATGCATTGTTTGTATGAGGCAGTTAGATAGTACAGTAGAAAGAGTTGACTTCCACAACTAAAGTCAGGAAGACCTGAGTTCAAATCCACATGAGACACTGCCTACCTGAATGATCATGGGCAATCCCTGGACCCTGTTTGCCTCAGTTTACTAATCCTTAAAAAGAAGTGGAGAAGGAAGTAGCAAACTGCTCCATTATCTGCCAAGAAAACATCAAAGGGTCCATTGAGAGTCAGGTGTGACAAACAATTGAACAACAGAAATGTTTCTGTTGGTTGTGTTTCTATGGGTGTAAACAAAGACACATATACATATATGTAGATTTAGACAACAATGTATAAGTAAGTGTATACTTTGTTGTTGTATATGTGTATGAAAGGTCTCTATGTGTGTATACATTTTATGTATATGGGTATACATATATACATAAACATATACATGCATATATATATATATTTCTCAGTATTTATTGAAAGAATAATTTTAAAGGATGAGTTTCTGGAAATGAGAAAATCTTTTTTTTTTTTTAATTTGAAAGATTACATGCATGAGGCATTTTCCTAAGTTTGCTACTTCTTTCAAGGTTGAATTGTAAATATCTTGCCATTTATTTTCTTAATTGGGTTTTATAATTAATTACAAGAGCAGTATTGTTGGTAAATTGTATATTCTTATTAGTTCCAAATGAGTCATTTGTCTTGAGTTTTTACATTTTATTTAGAAGTGTTTCTAGACTTCACTAACTTTGAAATATTTGTAAAAGAATACATAAAAAAATGATTTCCACTTGTTCAGCATAGAGTTAGTGAAGTGAATTACAGAGACAGAAAAACACATCTGGAAAATTTCCTGTATAATAAAAAGAAATAGTCTCATATATGGCTCTGTTTAATCCTCCTTCCAGGTACCCCCTATCTCTTTCTCTGCATTACCCCTTGACCAACATCCTAGAACCTTCACTGGGGTTTTGCACTCCTGATTTCTGAGTGTTCTGCATATCTAAGTAATCAGACTTTTCCATAGACACCCATAACTCTTTTCTAAATCTAGATTTACATATAGCAATCAATTAACAATCATTCCTGGAAAAGATGGGTCAATTAATCTCCTTGTGATTCTATTCACTACATCTATGAAAACCAACATAGACCTTCTTGGTTACTCTCTCATAAAAAGCATTATATTCTCCTATTAGAATGTAAAGTCCTAAAAACCAGGAACTATGTTGCTCTTTGATATGTATTTTTAGATATTAGCATAATTCTGGGCAAAAGTAAGAAATTTAAATATTTATTAATTCATCTGATTCTTCAGTTTCAAATATTTAAACTACAAAGAATAAAGCAAAATAGTTTATCCCAACAAGCAGATTGTTTGCCAACTTGGAGAGAGGGGGTAGAAGAGAAGGAGGAAAAAAAAAACTGAAACTCAAAATCATATAAAAATGATCGATAAAAATTATCTTTATATGTAATTGGAAAAAAATGCTATTTATTAAAAAAATTAGTAGTTAAATTTCAACCTATTTCTAGTAGTAAAGACTCACTGAGAGACAATGGTCAATCATGTAGGACACACATTTATTCTTTAATAATCACCTCTGGCTCTAACTCTCCCTACTTTGTTAAACTGCATTTCTGCTGGAATAGAGTCATATATTAAGACAACAGAGATAATATGGCAAAATAGAAATAGTACTGAGCTGTAAGAGAGAAGGCGTGATATTTAGAAATGAATCCTTCCCCAACTGGCTATGTGACCACTCACTAACTATAACCACTCTCTAGGCTTCCATACTATTACATGCAAAGCTAATGTGTTAGGATTCACTGTTTTCTTATGTCCATTCTATACCTAGGATTCTAACATCTCATACAGTAAGATGTGCCATTTAGAAATCAAAATCCTCAATTTATTCTTTGATCTCCCAAGGCTATGCAATGCAAAGAAATCTACTAGTGTTATGGGACTCTAGAGTGGGCAGAAGAGCATGGGATTTAACATTTAAAAATCTAGATTCAAAGCTAAGCTCTGCAATTCTTAACACCCTGGATTCTGCCTATACTTTTAGGTTTGTTGTGCATATCTCACTTTCATATACTGTACATTATCTGAAGACTGGACTTACAGATGCTCTGATCTTGACATTTCACTTTCTGTTCTTATATTAGCATGTATATATGTATATGTCTCTCTCTCTCTCTTTTATTTATCTATCTATAAATCAATTTATCTGTCCATTTATCCATCTATCCTTTTAACTATTCATCTATCTATTCATCCTTTCATCCATCCATCCATCCATCCATCTATTCATCTGTCTATCCATCTATCTATATATCTTTAGTGTATATATGTATATATATACACTTACACAAACATGTACAGATGTTAGATATTTATTGTTCATATGCATGTAATACTATATTGTGCACATATGCTTGTATACTTATGTACATATATACATGCACGTAGATCAGGTGCCAGATGCGGCCCACTGAGGACGTTTATGCGGCCTGCTGGATTATGGCAAATGGGCTGAGGGGTGGAGACAGAGTGTGAGCTTTTGTTTTTACTCTAGTCCAGCCTTCCAACAGTCTGAGGGACAGTGACCTGGCCCCCTATTTAAAAAATTTGAGGACCATTGACTTAGATAGACAGAGAGGAGGAAAGATGGAAAGAACTTTTTACTTTTTCTTTTGAGTAGGATCATTCTACTTCTGTCACCTAGCACTGAGATTCATAATCACTGCATCAATAAAAATTTGTAAAGTGTTTATTGTGGCCTAGATACAATGATAGATATTATAAATACAAAAGTAAAAGCAAAAACAGTCCTAGTTTGTAGGGAACTTCCAGGTTCATGGAAAGAGGCATTTGTATTCATAGGTATATAAAAAAAGATATAAGGAATTGGAGGTGAGAAAACTTGGGAACTGGCAAAGGAGGTGTCAAGTATGGACATCCACAGGTACTCAAGACCTGGAAGAGAATGTTCTTACCAATAAAGTCTTGAGAATTAGCAAATAGTTCAACATGAACATAGAATATGGTTTTATTAGTGGAAATGACACTGACAAGATACATTACCAGCTTCTTTGCCACTGTATCCTAAGTTCCATAGGACCCATATGGCTAGTAGCCCAGTCTTCCTGTATATCTTCTCTTCCCTATGATAATGTGGACAGGGAGGTTTCACAGTGAATAGATTGATGCACCAGACGTCCAGAAGGCTCATTTTCCCGAGTTCAAATCTTGTCTCAGATACTATCTGTGTGACCCTGGGCAAAATTTTTAACTGTTTCTCTTAGTTCCTTATCTATAAAACTAGTTGAAGAAGAATATTATAGATGACTTGAGCATCTCTGTCAAAAAAAACCCTAATTGGGGTCATGAAACATCTGACACACTTAGAAAAACAACTGAATAACCAGAGTATTAGCATGTGAGCTCCTATACAGTATGAGCTCTACTCTCTTTTATATTTTAATTCTCAGTATCTAGCAGAATACTTATACTAAGCACTGAATTAGTACTAGTACATTCATGAATAAGGGTAGAAGATGGAATACCATACAGAGGTGCACAAATAGCTTTTTTGTCTTGAATTAGAAGAAGTAAGTAAACAACTGACAGACTGGGGATCTTCCTGAAAAGTACTTGATCTTTCTAGGTCTCAGTATCCCCATATATAGAATGAAGGGGACTAATTAAGTGACCCCTAAGATCTCTTGCAGCTTTCTATCATTTAGTACTAAAGTCAAGGTCACAAGGATGGGATTTTGCCCAGCCCAGGCTCAGGCACAAAAGATCCTCATGGGTCTGTCACCCACTCTGCATTTGTAATCCATCCATCATCATGGCAGGGCTGCCTCCAACACACACACACACACACACACACACACACCCCAAGCTGGTGAAAACTAAAGCTTGTTGGTGCCTTGTAAGGGCCCTCCCAGGAAGTGCTCTGGTTGGCACGCAGGAGAATAGCCCTGCTGAGGCTTGCAGCTGAGATTTTATGCAGTGATCAGACTGCCCATTATTCTTCCCCGTGGCTGTCAGCACCACTCACTCCCAGACTTCCATTTCTCAGCCAGAAATGTTAACTCAGTCACTAATGCTTTCCTAGGCATTTACAAACTGCTGAATTCACTCCCTCCCCTGCTGGCCAGCTATCAGTGCTGGATGAGTGACCAGCAGCTGAATGCAATTCCGAGGGTCAGCCATGGAATAGAAGAGAAGGTTATCCATGCAGAGATGCCCAGTGATCTGCTGGACAGCCTCTGATTCTGTGCGTTTAACTAGGAAAAGCAGGGTAAGTAAAATGAAGTGAGAGGGTGAATCAAATCTCAGCTAGAGCTCATGAAATATGTCCTTTCACTTAGAGCTGGAGAAGTAGAATATTGGCTTTGAGAGGACTGAGTTCCCCTAACTTAGAGTCCTTTTATTACAGGATGGATGACCACTCTTCAGACATTTTAGAATAGAGATTCTTTTCAGAGATCAGGGGGACTAGATGGCTGAGATCTCTTCTAGCTCTCAGAATCTGGAATTCTGTGGATCCCCTTCATTTACCCTCCCCCCCAAAAATTGGCAGAAGTGAACTATATAATAAATCAAAGATTGATTGATCATTTTGTTGATAAATTGATAAATAAATGTTGTTGTCTAGTTTTAAGAAAGTGAATCAAAATTGAATAATACAGGTTAAATTAGAAAGTGTATCGGATTTTCAGAAAGCTAGTTATACATTTAGAAGTAACCTTGGAAATATGTATATCTACATATATACATACATGTGCAAATGTATGTACATACATAGACATAATATGATATGTACATATGCATGTGCTTATGGAAATGAGCATTGATATTTATATCATTATATAAATAGATAGGCAAAAATTAGAAATAGATACACATCCACATTTGCATTTCTCCACTAGAGAGAATAGTTATCAGACAAATAGATAGATAGATAAATAGATAGATAGATAGATAGATAGATAGATAGAACTCCAATCCTGCACATCACCATTGCCCTTTGTCATTAGCTGTTATAAAGCATATTGAATATTAGAATATTAGTTGTTTAGAGAAATCTCAAACTTATCATTTCTAAAAGTAGAACTCTTTAACTTTCCTTCAACACCTTATTCCTCCCATCCCCTAAAAAAGTGACTATTTCTGTCAAAAAGAATAATATTATCCTAGTTTCCCATGTTTGTCAGCATGAAATTTTCATAAACTTCTGAATCCTTCTAATACTCATATCTAAACTATTGCTAAATATTTTTGTTTCTATCAATAAAGATGCTGAATCATGTGTGTGTATATGTGTGTAAGTGTATGTATATATGCAATATGTGAATGTGTTCCATAGACTCCTTTGACCATAGTCTCAGTGAAGTCTGTAGTCCTCCACTTAGAATCCTATTTTTAATTGCATAAAATTAAATATATCAATATTATAAAAGAAAACAAGTATATTGAAAACTATGTTTTAAAAAAATGATAAAGGCCTTAAAGTTGAAGATCTCTTGTTCTTTAACATCTTTTTTTTAACCCTTTGTCTCCTACTCACATAACATTATTTTAGTCCAAACATGGACTATGTTTATAAGTTTCACTGCATCCTCATCTTTGACTCCTCAAACCCCTCTTTTTCTTTAATACTCGGTACAGACATATCTTTCTAAGTGAAACTTTGTCTTATTCCCCTAATTACTACTGCTCTCCCTAACCTGCTTGTATTTAGAAACATTTCTTTAATTGTGTATTTATACTGTGCATTCTTGCATGTGTACATTCTGTGCCTCTGATTTCATCTCACTGAATATAAAACTATCTTGTTTTCTATCATTCTTATCCTAGTTCCTGGAAAAGTTTTTGACTTGCAGCAGATAATAAATGCTGGTCAATTGAGTCAAAAATTACTCTGTTTTTTTCTCAACTCTAGATTTATGTTAATATTTATACTTTAATACATTTTTTTCAATATGGATGGTCTGTCTACCTCCATCTCCCCTTTCTCTAATCCCTTCTTGGAAAGACTTCACAAAATTTTGTGGCTAAAAAAAAAGAAAAACCAAAAAACTAACTAGTAGTTATCTGCCTTCATTGCCTCCATTGATAGTGTTATGTCTGATCATGGAATGAGAGGCATACAACACAAAGCTGGGCCCAGAGGTTTTTTTGGTTATCACAAGATCCACCCAAGATTATACTGCTGAGATCGACTTTGAAAGCCAAGGGTCACCTGAAATCCACAGGAAAATGTCAGTGGAAGACTTTTTATACAGGGAGCTATAACAGGATAGGGAACATGGAACAGAGCCATTTAAAATTATGTAACAACCATCTGGAAATAATTTGTACAATTGGCAAACCATCTTGTTTTAAATTCTTTCCAATAATGGTCCATAACATTGACCAGGCTCACTGATTTAAATGGTGTCACAGTGTGTCATCAAGATGCTCAAGAGCATTGTATTTCTGCCCCAGAACCTGCCTCCAATATGAGCTCCGCGGGTTTGATGAGCTTTGGATGAAATGACCTCTCTGGTATCAAAGTCACAGTCACAGCAGGTTAATTTTGTATCGTCAATATCACCTGTGTAATCATCTTTTCTTTTTTTCTTTTTTTTTCTCCCATCAAGCTTTGGCCGTTTGGCTGCAGCTTCTAATGCAGATGCTAATATTCAAAGAATCCAAAGCTGCAGATCACATTTAAGGTCATTACCTGACTCATTTTTAAGCAAAGATGTCCATGATGCATTTCAGCCTTTATTCAGCCTGTTTTTTATGATTCTGGTAATAAAAAAAAAAAGATGCAGTTTCTTCTAAGTAGCTCTTCTTCCATACTTGGTTCTTAGAAATGGGACAATTACTATAATACCAGGTTCCAATCCTATATCCCATTTTCCATGATATTTACAGCTGAGGTAGCTGGTAGGATTTGTGATATACATTTTACAAGGTAAAATGAAGCCCTAAACTGCAAAGGAGCTGCATACTAGTACCTATGCAACAATTAATGGTAGATGCATATTAAGCAGCAGTTCCTGACATAACTCTGTCCCCCACTGAAGATATTACAATTAGCCTTGTATTGAGATAGCCTCAACTCCTGGGCACAAATACTCAAGTTTTTAGGAAAGCAACTTTTATTTAATACCACAACATCATGTAAAACAGGCTTATATCTGAGCCACTCAGGTTAAGGCATGATTTTTCTCTGTAATAAGTGACAGCAAACAACCTTTCTGTGTAGCCTTTCCCATTTCTCCTCCAGACCTATATATTTCCCTGGTTTGAGTATTCATCTTATCTTGCTGGGATACAAATATCATTATAGATATCAACCTGGCACATATTAAATCTTTATTAAATACTATCACTCTCCCTCCCTTCCTCTGTCTCTCTCTGTATTTCTCTATGTCTCTCTGTTTCTATCCATTTCTCTCTGCATGTCTCTCTGTATTTTGTTTGTATGTATGTGTGTTTCTGTCTCTCTATCTTTTTATCTATTTCTCTCTGTTTCTTACTTTTTCTTGTTTTTCTGACTCTGTCCATGTATCTATCTATTCTCTCATCTTTCTCTGTCTATCTCCTCTCTGTGTCTCTGTCTCTGCCTCTATCTCTGTGTGTCTTGCTCTGTGTGTCTCTGTGTGTGCCTATGTCTCTTTTACTGCCTCTTTTTGTCTGTCTCTATATCTCTTCTCTGTGTCTCTGTTTCTCGTCTCTTTCTCTGTGTGCCTCTCTCTCTCTCTCTCTTTCTCTCTCTCTCTCTCTCTCTCTCTCTCTCTCTCTCTCTCTCTCTCTCTCTCTCTCTCTCTCTCTCTCTCTCTCTCTCTCTCTCTCTCTCTCTCTCTCTCTCTCTCTCTTCCTCCCTCCTATAAAAAGAGAACATTGGGAGCACAATCTCCTCTACCATCTTTTCTTGTCTAGCTTCCAACTTCATTTTTTTCACATTTTCACTGTCTCTCATCTTTCCTTTTATGACTCCATCTTGGATTTAGGCCCAAGTTGACACTGGTTCCACATTTATTTGCAAGCCTCTCAAAAGATCCATCAGACATGCAGCTTGATATTTGTGCATTTCTCTGTCTGCAGAAATACTTATGGGTTTTTCAGTGTATATGTCTCCAACTCCTCCTTTTAGAATTAAGGACAAAGATATAAGATAATTTGATCCAAGTTGAGTTATAATGAAAGAATGGATCAAAGTTGAGTTATAATGAAAGGATGGAGAGCAGGGAAAGAATGCATCAGAAATCCATTAGTAGCTGTGTAATAAAATAAACAGTCCTTAATTGTGCAACTCCCAAAACAAAGCATTGGTCCATCTTTTGGCACCATCATTCAGTTTATCCAACACCAAAACCTCAGAGGAGTAAAAGCTACAGATAACTCAGTGCTCAATAGAATACACGAAAAGGACTAAACAAGCTTTAATGTATCAAGTGCAAAGACACATTACGAGAAGTACCATTTAGCTAAAACACTGAAATTGAGAAAAGCAGTGTGACATAATCCTCGACATCATCCTGTTCTCTCTGCTCTTGTGTATCCCACAAAAATAATAATCCAAATATACGGTTTTCTTTAGAAGCAGGCCAGAAATTTGAAACCTAAAATTAATTGGGGGAAAAAAAGAAACTACTGTTTTAAGGAAGAATGACAATAAGCTAATTTATCTGCGATATAATCATTCAAAAGTGGAAGAAGAAACTTCCTAACTTCCAGAAAGGGAATTTATCTTTGTGTTTGGGACAAAGAGGCATTGCAGACTAAAATGAGATTTGGGGCCCTTGGGGTTTTTAAGTGAATGAAAATGTGACATTCTCATCGAAATTGTGTGGCTGGACTTGGTGCTTTTTGCTGTTCGAATGGCTCACGTTCAAATATGTGCAGCCATGCATGCTGATTGGATCACTATAGCCTAATTCAGTTCCCTGAAGTTTTCCACGTATTACTTCTTTCTCCTTAATAGATTTATTAATATAAAAGTATCCTACTTTTAATGAATATTAATAACATATTAAAGTAGGAAATAATTAGATGGCTTATCAAGGTGAATACTTCATAAAGGAATATGAGGATAAATGAGACACCCCCTTATATATGAAGCTTTATAATTTTATCCAACTGCATTGAGAATTCTTTTCTAAAAAATTGCATAATTATCAAATAAATCTAAAAAAAGTCATATTTAAAAATAAAGTTCTTCAAATTTCAAAATGGAATAAAAAGTTGTTGGAGATATACTTTTAAAATCATCTCATATATTTTAAATGTGTAAAGAATTGTCATTTTTTAATTTTAGAAAATGTCTTTTAATAGACAAATTATTTTTCTATGACATCCATAACTGTTAACTTTAATCCCTGACATGTACTTTCTTTTCCAGCCAAAATGGTGTAGTTGACATTTTACATATGCTATATACTACCTACCTACCTTTACATAGTCCATGACAATCCCTCTCCACTATACCTTCCCTCCCAAGACTGTAATATTTTCCTCAATTACTCTTCCTGCTTAGAATCCTTAGTTTCCATAAAGGATTCACTCAAGTGCCAATTCTTAAAAATTCTCTCCTTTTAAAAATTTTTATCTCAGTTGTAAAGGCTTTCCCCAAATCATGAAATACTTTTTATTTACTTCACATATAGTTTATACCTAATAATCATGCCTACTTCCTATGATTCTGTGATATTAATTTGTATTTGTATTTGTATTTTTAATGTCCTTTGCAAACCTTAGAGAAGGATATCAATTCTAGTTATCATTATCATCACTGAAAAAAGATAATAGTGCAAATACTATTATGTAATCATTTCCTCTTTTCTCTTTACACAGACATAGTAAAGTCCTTTAAACCTTTCTCCATGGATTATAATATACATATATATATATATATATATATATATATATATATATATATATATATATATATATATGTATATATTATATAATATAATAATGTTATAAATAAGAACAGAACTGAGATCCTAACTAATTAATCAGAAGAAGAAATTAAAGTATATAGAACCAAGGTTTTTTTTTGATGCACCAAAATTCATATAGTATGAAATCTATAAAGATACAATACTCTAAACTTTCTGGTTTAAGGATTAAAATGGATTTTTGATGCAGTTTCAGCACTCAGGCACTGAGAGTGACCATTGTTGTGGCAGCTCTACCCATTCCTTAGTGATTTCCTGGACATGCACCACAACATTAGCCTTAGGTGCATTAACATCAGCATTAGAACTTAATTGTGTCCCTTTTAGGACCCTGGGTATCAATAACAACATGGAGAACACTCCAAGATACCATCTGGGCATGAGGGCATTCAATCAATAGTGTGGATTGACATTCTAATGACAGAGAACTCTGGAAAACCCACTATTTGATGATAGCTTGATGTTGAATGAGAACATCTGCTTGAAATGTTTTCTTGTTATTTTATTTTTGTTTATTTTAGATTTCTGAGTAATGTGGATATTATATTCTGGTGACATAATCATCAGCAAGGAATAACTTAAGAAAGTCCATTTCAAATGGAATTAAAAATCTTTCAAGAATTTAATCTTTTTCTGCTTTTGAAAACAACTGTTATATATATATATATATATATATATATATATATATATATATATATATATATATATACATATGTGTGTGTATATATGTATACATATATACATATATATGTGTATATATATGTTTATATATACATATATATATATATATGTACAAGGTACAAGGGTAACTAACCATGGTACGCTTCTGCTAAAGTATTATCAGTGGTACTCCATTGTTTATAGAAGAAAAATGTTGATAGATAAGTAATAGATGAATAATAAATGACAGATAAATAGATAAGAGACAAAGAGATAGAGATACAGAAATAGAGAGAGAGAAAGAGATAGAGAGATAAGTTTTCTCTGGCAAATTATTTACCTCTGTGATTGAAAATCAGTAGTCAGGCTTAATCACTTTATGGTTACCAAAAAAAAAAAAAAAAAAAATCTTGGATCATACTTTGTCCAGAATAAGCTGCTTAATTTATCCATGAATATCTCATTTTAAAGGAAGACAGATAAAATTTTCTGGATATTGTATAAGATTATGAAAATTAATAAATTTGTAGGTGGTATGAATTCCTCTTTTCTGGAATTTGTAAGCTTTGATACAGTAAGTTTCTCTCTCTCTCTCTCTCTCTCTCTCTCTCTCTCTCTCTCTCTCTCTCTCACACACATACACACACACACACACACACACACACACACACACACACACACACACACAAGTTGATAGAATAATCCAAAGATTAAGTGAAAGGCAAAAGAAGCTTCAGTGGCTTAAGATACACAAGCAAGATTTAAAATGCAAATAATCTCATTTTATACTTAGGGATACATACTTAGCTATAAATCTAAATCAAGCTCCCTACATAGGAAGTAGAAAAAAAGAAGACAACAGCATGTGCTAAAGGAAGACAAAAACAAGGCCCAAAATTTTCAACTTGCATGATTCTCTGAATGCACAACCCAAAGGAGAAAACTGAATTTGGTGCTGTTGGCTTTGCATGAGAGGCATCATGGTGTAGCGAAAAGAAGTCTCTGAATGAAGAAGACTCAAATGTAATGCCCACTTATGGTTATTAAAATCTCCAACTGGAGATCAGGTACTGATATGAATGATTGAATTGGTACAGGGAGCTTCCTCATTGAAATTTTCCAATATCAATTAAAATAAATCTCAGGTTCACACTTTAAAAAAAAAAAAAGAAACAAGAAACAAGTTTATAGATAATTTTCAGACATTATTTAATTTAGTCCTTATTACTATCCTGTGAGGAGGCACTATTTAAATCCCTATTTTTATTATGAGTAAAGTGAAATTCAGAGTTTAAATGTCTTATCCTGGGTCATCCACCTGGCAAAGCGAAAGGTAAGTTTATAACCTGCCTCTTTATGACATCAAATATATCAGTTTAGGTACAAGGGGAGAGTCAAAGATGACAATAATCTGGTTAGGCAAAAACATTTTGGAGTGAAATTCTTTTAAGGAAGTGTGATGAATTCCCAAATAATGTAAATGCTATCAAGTACAATATTCTTTTTAATCAAGTCAGTCACTTTCAAGTGCCAGTTAGATGTTCATTTGAGATATTACTCTCATAAAGAATCCATTCCTTTTTCCTGTGAACTGCTCTAATTCTTAAATTGTCTTTGACTCAAAACATGGCACCATGAATCATCCACCTTTTGTTCTTGGTTCAGGTTTTTGGGGTTGCATCAGTAAGTAGAAAAATGCAAGAGCAAAATTGTTTCTTTGGAGTAAAGTCCTGCCTCTATGTGATCATGGAGAATTTTCTTCATTCTGTGAGTCTGAGATTTTTGATTTGTAAAATAGTGATGATGTTTTTTTGTTTTTTTTTTTTAGTACACAAATTCAACTACTAAAATATATAAAGATGGCAAAGGAAACTTTACAATATTATAGAAATATCCCTTAGATATCATTAATTCTGCTAGCTCTTTGTGACAAGCTTTGAAATATTTGAATATTACCATCATTGTTTCCCTGAGATTTTTTCAGATTATGCAGTCTCAGGTTCTGCACCTCAATTTTTTCCATTTAATCTTTGAAGGCAAATGTAAGACTTTCCATTTTTCCCTCTTAAATTTTTCATTCTTGGTTTCAACCTATTACTGTAGACATCCTCATCTAGCATTTCTTTTTTTTTTATGTCCCCCTACTTTCAACTTTAAATTGTAGATTTTATAAGGATGTCTTCTTGTCTTCAAATAACAAACTATGTTAAATAGTGAAAGCCACAGCAGAAAACCTTACTCCCTCCCTCCTAATTACCAAACTTCCCATGCACAATTTGTTTTCCTCTTAATTTTTTTTCTCCTCTTACTTTTTTTCTCCTCAACAGATCAATTCAAATCCACATTCCCCTTAGTATTCCACATTCTTGATGATCTTCCATGAAGGTAGTACTTCCTATTCGTGTATTCTTTCCCTGCCTTTCCATATCTGTCTATGTCTAGAGAACAAGCCAGTAGATTTCTTGTCTTTAATGCCATTTTCAATCTACTTTTTTTTTCTGAAACACTTTTCAATATCCCCTACTTGGAAATCTAAGTTTTCTTACACTACCACCTTCTCTCAGTTCTTAATGACCACTAAAACAGTCCTATCATTGAATGGCTTGAGCACTCAGACACATTTTTTTATTTTTATTTTCTTTTCATGTTTAATTCAATATTAAAAAATCAAGTATTGATTATATAACTGGTTCTCTTCTAAGAATGGGAGAAAAAAAAAGATATCCCACTCTTTTTACCCAACACCCAAAAACCCATGCCCTCAAAGAGGAGTGCTAGCTACTATAATGGAAAATAGTAAGTACACATATAAGAGTAAATATTCAATATTTTATCTAGACTTATAATTTCATAGGTGGAGATAACACCTCATAACAGAGTTCTCTCCAGTTGAGGTCAGCAAATATTCTGAATTCTTAGAGAGTTACTTGAAGAAATGAAAATTTTATTAATTTGTTCAGGATTACATAGAATGTGCTAGAAATAGGTCTTCAATCTATGTTTTTCTGACTTCAAAGTTGATTCTGTATCTTTTATGGCACTGTTTCTTAAAGAGAAAACATATGCAAAGGAAACACATAAATTGCATAAAGATGGCAGGATAGAGAATACTATGGGGAGTGCAGATATCAGGAACCTTATTATAAAATATTTTCCTGAGCCTGTTGAATAAGTTTAAAATTATCCCAGGTAAATTTAAGAAAAAAAGGACATTTCAGGAAAGGGAATAGTCAATGAAAAGGAATGGAAGCAGGAAATGTAATGTGATATGCAAGCAAAGATCAAGTGGGACTATTTTGTTGGAATGCCAAGTGTGTTATAAGAGTAATGTGCATCCAGCTTGGAAATAAGTAGAATAAGAATGTGACCTTCAAATTTTGACCTTTAACTCACTATTGAAGTCAGTTGTAACCTTTTTGGTTCCCAACTTGGTCATCCAACTAATTATTTTTTTCTCACAACCTTGAATAATCTGTCATCTGTTTCTTCAACTAAGACACTGGAAAAAAAAATGTCAAGCAGAACAGGACCTTGAACACTCCACTAGCTAAATCCTCTGAATTTTATTCCTTAAATTAACATTTTTTTGAATCCAGTCTATTTGTAACTGTTTTTCATCTAGATTAAAAGTGTCAAAGTCAACACCACTGATCACACATGACTCATAGCACTCCTAAGGGTGGCCCAAGCCAAATGAAAATATAGATATTATTGAATTTTAATGTGTTGACATATTATTTAAAAAAAAATATGCAGACATGTCTGGTTTTCTAAGTCAATATGTAGCCCTCAGGGATTATTATGTATGGTTTACTGGCTCCAAGGTCTATTTGAACTTGACATTACCAGTCTAGACAACGTATCTATAACTTGTCCATATCCTGAAAACTTTTGGCAAATACCTCCCTGAAATCCAGTTTTTACCCCTATATTCATTTCTTCCTCTCAATCAATTAGCAAGCCTGTCAAAAATTAAAATGAGGTTAATCTGACAAAATTTATGCTTAATAATGCTTCCTGGTTTTTATTGATCATTTATTTTCTCTTGAATAGGAAATAGGACATATAAGACTCCTTATTCTCCTGATAATTAATATGAGTATCATTCCATTTATCATGTAAAAATATTTTTGTATGAATGAATAGCAAAGTAGCCAATTAGATTTACAGAATTATAGAATTTTAGAACCCATAATGAACTCATCACTCTTAGCAAATATGATTTGCTAAGCAACTACTATATGCTGGCCATTCTAAGTGATAGTAACAAAAAAGTGGAAAAAATCTCTAAGGACTCACAGGTTAATAGGAAAAATAACCTAAAAACAATTATATGTAAATAGGACATATATATGGTAACTTGAATCAATCTCAGAGCAAAGGCATTAAGATTAAGATTAAGGACTTGGAAAGGATTTTTATTTATTATTATTTTTTTTGGTAGAAAGTGAGGATTTAGCTGAAACTTCAAGGAATTCATGGAACCTAATAGTTAAAGACTAGGAAGAAGAACATTTCAGGCACCAGGACAGTAATGGAAAATATCCAGAAATTAAGCATCATATGGAAAGAATGCATTTTTTGAAAATAAATTTGATAGCTAAATGGAAAATTGACTGCACAGGGATATTAACAAAGTTTTAGTCTCTTGATCTCTAAACTGTGGATAGTTGAAGCCACACAGCAGGCCTAGAGTTAGGGTTTTTTTGTTTTTGTTTTTGTTTTTTAGGATATATATATATTTTTAAGAGATCAAGTGGCAGTTTGATTAATTACTTTGAGAGTGAGGAATATAGTTTGTGAAATGGAATTTCTTCTGGGAAGGATGCCTCTTTCTGTCGCAAGAAAGATAGAGATTTTAATGCACAAATCATAAGTAGTAAAGAAGGGACAGGGGGATTATAATACAATCATTTTCATGGCCTGAGTCCCATGACAAGCCCACAAATGCAGGAAAATGGGAAGACTTTTTCCAGGTCTGTGGGGACAGTGTGTGATTGTTTTGCTTATGTTGAGTTTAAGATATCTACTGGATTTCCAGTTTAAGATAACCAGAAGACAAGGTTGAAGGCCAGACAAATAGCTTTGACAGTTATACTTTAAAGTTATAATTGAAATCCTAGAAGCTGAAAGGGATTGCCAGGTTAAATAGAGGGTGAAAGAAAACTGCCCAGGAGATAGGCTTAGGGGACTTCCACTGTTAGTAGGTGTGATATGGATGAAGGTCCAGTGATTGAGACAGAGGATAAGCAGCCAGATGGTTTGGAGAAGAACTAGAAGAGAATCATTTTACAAAACCCAGAGAAATGAGAAAAGAGAATGCCCCAAAAAAGACAGTGATTGACGATGTCAAAGGCTATAGAAAAGTAATACCAAAAATTAAGATTAGATTTAACAAATTTGAGATCATTAGGAATTTTGGAGAGAGGTTTTTTAGTTGTTTGTTTTTTTTTTTTGTTTGTTTGTTTGTTTGTTTGTTTTTTTTTTTTTTTTTTTTTTTTTTGTTCTCCTTGAATGGTGTGGTTAGAAAACAAGCTGCAAAGAGTTAGGAAGAAAATAAGAAAGCATTGAAGGTAACTATTATAAGATGGTCTTCTCAAAGATTTGTAGGCATTATAGGAAAGAGGAATATAGACATTAATTAGCAAAATTGGATGAATATATTGAAGGAGTTAGTTTGTTTTGATTTTCTTCATTCTCTTCTTCCTTCAATTCTCCCTCCTCTCTCTTCCTTCCTCTCTTCCTTCTTTCCTCCCTTCTTTCCTTCCTCTCTTCCTTCTTTTCTTTCTTTCTTTTTATTGCTTCCTTCCTTTCTTTCTTTCTCTTCCCTCCGTCCCTCTTACTTTCTTCCTTCTTTCCTTTCTTCATTCCTTTCTTCCCTCCCATTTTCCCTCTTTTTCTTCCTTCCTTCCTTTTTTTATTCTTTCTTCACTTCCCCTTTCTTCTTCCTTCCTTCTTTCTTTTTTCCTTCATTTTTGTTTCATCTAATCATGATTATAAACATACTTCCCAATGCCAGGGGAAAAATGAAGATTAGTGAGAGACTAGAGATCATAGATCAGTCTGCTAGAGGAGTTGGAATCTAAGTGGATCACTGGGCATTCAGATGTTTTTTCCTTGGCAAAGAAAATACTATTTCTTCATGTGAAACAAGGTTGAAGAAGAAAATGATAATAGCAAAATGCTTCTGAGTAATTTGAGGGTGCTCTTTGTGAATGGCTTAAATATATTCCTTGAAATGTGAATTAATGTTCTTAGCTGGAATAGTGAAAGGAGAGGACATTGTGAAACAATTAAGGAGGGATGAAAGTTTTACAAGAAAAAACATTATGGTGAGCAGAACAGTAAATCTATCAGGGAGGTATAGCAGAATTGCCTTGCTAGGTGATGTTCCAGTTCAGATTTTGTAATGTATAGTTGTAGTAGAGCCAGTCAGCATGATTGTGATTTTGCTTTAGCTTTATTCAGTAGCTAATGGGTAGGAGTGATGAAAATGGAAAGTGGGAGTAATATATTGCTGGGATTCAGCAGGGCAAGATTTTGAATGGGGTAAAGGAGCATAGGACTCAAGGAGACATTCAAAACCTGGAGAATCTTCAAATGGAATTTGTGAAGGATCTTAAGATCATGTTATATAATAATTAATTGAGGAATGTGATAATGGTTAATTCTTAACAAAGAATACCTGAGTAGATGGAGATTAGTATTAGTTTCCTTCCTATGTCTGAAAGCCTGGCATGTGGAAGAGGGAATCAAATTGTTTGACATGAAAAGGAAAGAGTTATGTGTAGAAATCACAAAAAAAGATCATTGGACTCCAGGAAAGCAGTGTCTTCCTGATAATTGGCTGTTCAAAAGTATAATAAGCTGCCTGGGAAATTAGTGCATCCCTATTTACTGGAAGTCTTCAAGCAAATGACATTACTTGTCAGTTTTATTATGTAGTCGATATTTATTCAGGTAGGGAGGATTTTGCTGGCCATCAAGGTCTTTCAGTTGTTAGATTCTAGTGTTCTCTGAAATGGAAAAAAAGACTTCAACACATAAGAGCATATCACTCTTTAGCCCACATACCCACACACCTGCTCCTTAAAACTGCTGATATTTTAATGATCCACATTATCATCAAAAATACTTATTAATACTATGTGCTGAATACCATGCTGCTAATAATTGTTATAATTAATAATCTCAAAACACAATAGTAATAATAACATGCAAGTTGGGAGGCTTACAAAACAAATTTCATCTCTTCGTCCTTACTGCAGCCTGTGATGACACTGTAAGCATCTATAGCATAACAATATTTTCAAATAGAAAAGAAAAATGGCAAGGGGCTTTCAGAGGGTAAAGAACATGGAGCCAGTTATAAGATTGCCCTCTTAGAAACTGAAAATCATTCATGTCTCCAGCATGAAAGGACAGAAAACAGAGGACTATAGAAAACCAGTTCCCTTTGGCTCAATAACAAGTGACAGTGACTGATCATCCTTTGAAAGAGTTACAGCAGACTGGACACACAGCAGACAATGAAAGGTGTCACTTGATCCCCTAGAGACCTTGTCGTGGGTTACCTAGAGACTACTTAATTATTCTGATGCTGGGAGAAG
This sequence comes from Sminthopsis crassicaudata, assembly GCF_048593235.1. NCBI lineage: Eukaryota > Metazoa > Chordata > Mammalia > Dasyuromorphia > Dasyuridae > Sminthopsis > Sminthopsis crassicaudata. The sequence goes on along the minus strand of NC_133619.1, from coordinate 23,263,002 downwards.
GAGAAGGACTGACTCACATAATTGGGAATGAGAGCCCTAACTTCTCATAAGAACTTAGACCAAAGTCCCAAAATAGTAACAACCAAAGAATATATGGCACTTGAGCAGTGCTTAGCATGGCATCAAAGTAAGTACTTAATATATTGAAAAATATCTTGAGGTTTTGAGAGTGGTTTTCCCCCTGTTTTCTGTTAACAATTTCTTGTATCCCTAAAGGAATGTACAGCAATACACATCATCTGTGTGGTACATGGGCTTAGAAGATGAGTTATTTGTATGGCTAAAGCCTAGAGCTAAACCCCGTCTCAATCTTTCGTTCGACTTCAGCATTGCTTTGGCAGCATTTATTTATATTTCAATAACATTTCAAGGATCTGTGAATTCATCATGGAGCTTACCTCCTCCAGTGCAGATCACAACTGAGGCTCCTCCCTGCCTTAGGAGATAGTCAGAGAATAATGCAATCACAGGAACTCAGAGCCAGGACTATCTTAGGGCTTTTTTGGCCAACCTGACTCCAAATCCTTTCTATAATGTACCAAAGAAGGAGTCATTGAAAATTTCCAGAGAAAACAGTCCCACTATCTCCAAGATTGACTTTTCAAATTGTCTCTTATAACAAGATTTCTTCTCCTGACATCACAGAGTTTTGAATCTTCCCCTTGAATCCTAGATATTCACAAAATAAGAGAATTTCAGAGCTGGAAGGAAACTAAATGGGTATCTATTCCAATACAGACAAATAAAGGAATTACTACTATGATATATATATATATATATATATATATATATATATATATATATATATATATATATATCCACTATCCATTGCGCTACCTAGTTGCCCATAGTTTTTTGTTTAAAACCTCTAAGGGATGTACAGAAGGGCATATCATCACTTATGCCAGTCTCTTCCAAGTAGAGAAGAATATTACTTGTTTATGTAGATATAGATATAGAGATAGAGCTATGTAAGCATATATGGATGTGTTTGTGTATAGTATGTATTTGTGTCTTCATGTATATATGTATATATATATATGTACATATATATGCATATGTATATACAGACCTAAGTGTATATACCCATATGTATAGATGGATAATACATATATGCATATATACATGTTTGTGTATATGTATGTGTATAGTATTTGTATGTACCTATATGTATATACACGTATCAGGTATACACATATATGCATACCTGCATATATGTGTAAATAGATTAGATAGGTAAACAGGAAAGAAGGAGGGAGGGAAGGAAGGAAGGAAGGAAGGAAGGAAGGAAGGAAGGAAGGAAGGAAGGAAGGAAGGAAGGAAGGAAGGAAGGAAGGAAGGAAGGAAGGAAGGAAGGAAGGAAAGAAGTGTTTAATCTCTATCTCTCCTGGTTTCCTCATCTGTAAAAAGGATCAAATAACATAATAATTGTAATGTGCTTAGCACAAGGCCTGGCCCATTACAAGCACTAAATAACACTTGAAGATAACTATTATCCCTTCTAAGTTTCTTCTGATCCAGGAAAAAATATATATATATATATATTTCTTTTGATCAATTCCTTTATGGTGTAAATCTGAGAATCTTTGTCCTTCTGGTTGCTTTCCTCTAGCTATTCTCTAATTTATGGATGCCCTTCCCAAATTGTGATGCCCCAAACCCAATTTACCCTTCTTTGTATAGTTAGTAGGGTTGCTCCTTCTCAGAAGACATGCAGAGTATGATTTGGACTGCTCCCTGCTCTCAGCAATTATACTTGAATAGGGCTTCCTCTTATCCAGATTTTCTGCATGTTTCCATATATAATTTTGATCCAGTTTTGTACTAAAGTATTTTAAAATATCTTAAATTTCTATTATGTCTTTAGTTATATACTCAAATCTGATCTTTTCCACTTTCTCCTTCTGGTTGTCTATCTTTGATAAAATAGCAAGTGATATGACTTCCCCTGTAATTAATGTAATCCAAGGTAATGATAATGAGAAAAAATAGTTTGCATGTACAGCCATTATCAGGTTATCTATCTATCTATCTATCTATCTATCTATCTATCTATCTATCTATCCAGCTATCTATTTACACATGCCTATAAAAACATAGAGGGCAAAAGTTAGCCTGCCTCTTCTCTTTTGATACATTGAGCTGAGGTTTGTAATACATTGTTCAAGAAAGAATTGGAAGTTTGAAAACAGGAAGAATTATAAGTTAGAGAAGTATGTGATTGTAAGGGGCCTTTAAATGGGTGCCACAGCGCATCGGGAGATTGAGGCCCGGAAGTAATTTCTGTGGATATTAGGACTGCCCTTGGGCGGGATCCTGGCCATATTGAGATAGCTTCGTAATGGGTGACTTTTTCGCTGATTGGCTGTGTGTGTGACCTCACAGGCCCTATGTAAGCCCACTGCAGGCAGCAAGTGCCCTCTTTAACCTGGCGTTCTTTACCTTGGCTTCCCAGCCTGGGTGGCCAAGCCAAGATGGATAGCCAAAAGAGGTAAGGGTTTTGGTAGTGAACACATGGGTCTTCTGACCAGGTGTTCACTCGGGAACCAACAAGTCAGGGCATCAGTTAGGGCATTATGTGAGTAGGTATAATAAAGGCTTTTAAGATTACACGTGGTTGTTCTTGAGTGCGCTACCGGTTATTAAGCTAGTAATTGTAACTGCCAGGAGAGCAAGGTACAAATGGCGCCCAACGTGGGGCACATAAGGAATTATCAGGTTTTGAAAATATTTAATATTCAGAATTAAGATTCTGAAAGATCCGGTAGAAACGCCACTTAAGAGGGAAGACAGAGAAGCAATATGGACCCAGGTAACTTTGGGATCAGGCTCAAGGACACAGCTGAACATAATGCTTATATAAAGAGGTTAAAGAGCCAGATGGAAGATCTTTTAACAAAGATCACCACTGAAGAACAGCAGGAAGCTTGTAATCAAGCTCCCAGAAGGCTATCCCCACACCCAGTAAATATAGCTCGGACAGGGAGCAACCTAGAGCTAATGCATATGTATGACAGTATAGAGTATAAAATGCCACAGCAAGAGTTGCTAGAATTGCAGGTTAAACTACAGATGGAGATAGAGAAAGAAGAAAAAGCTAGGTTACTACAGATAGAACAGGAAGAGTTCAAACCAGTGGCTGAAACTAAGGAAGGAAATAAACGAATCACATGGACTAAAGTTGTAGAAATTCTTCTTAGCGTTTTGTTGGTTTACCTCGTGCATTGTTGTTTTAAGGAATTTATGGATTACTCTTCCATTGAGAAGTTTAGTTCTTTTTATGTGCAAAGCTCAGGTTGGATTTTAAATCAGCCTTTGGGGGATTTTCCAATTCTTCTTCCCTCTGCCTCACCTTCTTGGGCCAAGGGAGAAAGGGGAGGAGGAAAAGGAAGGGCGATAATATCATCAGCACTGCCCATTAATCCATTTAAAACTCCTGTGTCTTCATTTCAAAGGACAGGAGTAGGCTTTATGCCCCAAGGCAAAAAGGAATTGTGGGGTATTAAGTATAATCAGAAAAGTTTTAAAAATACAGTTCAGTTAATTTCTAAGAAACCTTACATGTGATTTATAGGTAAGATAAATAATGAGGTCACATTTTCAGTGGAGGTCAGTAGCCTCAATACTCTCTTTTTGCAGTGCTCATGGTCTGAAGCTACTTTCTTCCCTGGCTCTTGGAACATGGTAGGCCCTCAGTAAATGACTAGCAAATTGAAGTGAATGAAATAAACAACCAAGGTATATAGATATGAACCAGTTTTCTGGGTCATAAGAAATAGGATTAATGTGGTTAAAGTGTAATCAAATTAAATGAGCAAACACCATTGAAAAGATGATGCCATTTGAGAAATTTAATTTGGGGGTGAGGTACGTGGGGTAGAAAGCACTGCATCTTTTTTTTTTCTAATTTTATTAACTTTTTTTCAGATTGAAAATGTTGCCAGACTCTATCTATTCCATTAAAAATAAGTTTATGCCCTTAGGTATCAGAGTAGCACAAAAACATCACTGATTAATTTCATGTGAAAAAGGTAATAGTTGCTAAAAAGGAAAATGGACATCTTGTCCTATCATACTGGATAACATTAATAAATACAGAATTTCATTTAGCATGTTCAGTATTTTGCAAGTCTAATAATGACTTTAAAAGCCTGATAATAGCAGAACATTAAAAAAAAGTTTTTTTGTTGTTCAAGTTGTTTTTCTCATGTTCATGGCCAATGAATCACAAATTTGATAGATAAATAGATAGATATAGATAGGTAAATCAATAGATTTAGATATAAATATAAATATGGATAGAAAAACAGATATAAATATATAGATATATATATGTGTTATATTACATATACATCTATATGTGTAAGTATATGTACGTGTGTGTGTGTGTGCATGTGTGTAGTATTAGTTCCTGAAATGGTGAATACAAGAGGAAGAAAGTAAGAAGGTATACCTGGATGCATAATCAAAAGATAATTAAATAATAATGGTGCTGGTACTTGTACCCATGTGTTCTCACATAAATATATTCCCTTCCATCAGATTCAATCTCAACATCATAGAATCACATAGGAAAGGCTGTCAATAGTTATCTACTCCATCAGTCTATATATAGACTGATGGAGTAGATAACTATATATATATATATATATATATATATATATATATATATATATATATATATATATATATATATATATATATATATATATATATATATATATATATATATATATATATATATATATATATATATATATGTATATATAAAGCACCTACTACATCCTGGGCACTGTGCTAAACCTTGAGGATAAAAGTCTTTAACACTTTCTCAAAAACAAAACCAAAAAAAAAAAAAAAACCTAAATGAATACATAAATAAACACTCTGATATAACAAGTGAATGTCTGTCCAGCTTCCACTTGAAGAACTAAAAGAAGAGAAACCCATTACCTTCTAGGACAGGCCATTCCTCTTTTGGACAACTCTAATTTTCAGGATTTGTTTCTATGAAATGAAGGATCAATTTGCCAACTTCCATTCATAGTGCCTAGTTCTGCCCTCTGGGAGCAAACAGAATAAATATTATCTCTTTTCTTTCAAATGCTTGAGGAAAACTAGTATGTCCCTTCAAGTCTTATCTTCTTCAGGTTAAACATTAATCTTGATTACCAAAAAAGCATTTAAGGCCCTGCTATGTGCCCAAGAACTCTAAGCATTAAATTACAAATAAAAGTAAGGAAAAAGTCCCAACTCCAACTTTTTTTTTTTTTTTTTTTTTTTTTTAAATTAAGCTACATACAGTACAGACTCCCTTTGTTCCAACTTGGTTGCCTTGCTTTGAACAGAATCCATTTTATCAGTGTCATCATTTTGTTAATTTTAATAATAGCTTTTAATTTTCACAATACATGCAAAGATAATTTTTGACATTCACCCCTTGAAAAACCTTGTGTTCTAAGTATTTCTCCCTCTTTTCCCCTCCCTTCTTCTCTAGACCACAAACAATCCAATGTTAAACGCGTGCAGTTCTTCTACACACATTTCCACATTTATCATGTGGCACAAGAAAAATCAGATCAAAAGGGAAAAAAATGAAAAATAATGGAGAAAAAACAAGCAAACAGCAAAAAAGGTGAAAATCATAAGTTGTTATCCACCTTCAGTCTTCGTAGCCCACTTTCTGAAAGGAGATGGCTTTCTCCAACACAAGTCCATTGGAATTGGCCTGAATCGCCTCTCAGTGGCATTCTTATACTTAGCTCCCAAGAAATAATAGAATAATGAAATCTGATGAGGACAGAGTGTATAACACTAATAACATCTCCCTATTCATATGAATAATGCATCTGTTAATGCAAGCCAAGATGGCAACTAATTTCACCGCCCCATTTTGGCTGCTGCATTTTGTTGCTGACCTATAATCAGAACTTTTGCCCAAAGCTTCTAATGCTGCCTCCTTGTATGTTGATCTGATGAAGTTATCAATTTTGTTTTGTTTATTCTGTATTTAAGTGTAAGACTAAACATGTGGACTTCATGACAAGCCTCTGAAAGACTTCATGACAAGCCTCTGAAAACTTCATGACAAGCCTCTGACTTAATGCTTGACCCAGAAAGAAATACACAAATTATCACCAAGAGAAGACATCCTTGAAAGTCGCCAGAAAAGGTCTGTGTTTGTTCGGGGGAGGGTTAATCAGACTGGGCGCAGACTGAGGGCAGACAGCCAGAGTAAGACAGGCAGCTCACACAGCTCAGACCTGAGGGGGAGGGGTGTGATCTCTGCAGTTTCTGCGAAAGGGCTTTTGCCCCAGTGTGGATGCTCCGTCTTGGCAGCAAGCCAGGAGCAGCAGAGAGGGTGTAAACACCGGAGGTGAAGATTAAAACCCCAGAAAGCCAGCGTCTCTCAGAGCCCGGCCACCCCCAACCCCCACCTGGACTGACTCGGTGCGTTCTCAGAGCCTCAGAGCTCAGACTCAGTACAGTCATTGCTGTTCTGTTAGTGGCTCTCTGCTGCCCTATCCCCAGTCTGTAGAGGAAGCCCATTAATACCATCCGGCCCTATCCCCCGCAAAACAGACCAATTGCTTCTCTTGTCAGTTTGTTTTCTTTGATTCCTACTCTGACAAAATGAACAAAAAATTCAAAAGGGCTCTAACCATTGACAGCTTCTGTGTGGAGAGGGAGCAGACTTCAAATGCTGAGGAGACTAGGAACAGAATGTCCCCAGATGTATCCCCTGGGAGGGATATAAGCTGCTCCTCAATACAAAAGAACCTCATAGAGGAAATCAAAAAGGCTCTCACAAGAGAGCTGGAAGAGAAATGGGAAAAGGAAAGGGAAGTTTGGCAAGAGAGCCTGGAGAAGTCATCCCATGCATTCAAAGACAGAATGAATAAAGAAATCAAATCATTGAGAAACAAGATTAGTGAGCTGGAAAAGGTAAACAACTCCAAGGAAAACAGGATTAGTGAGCTGGTAAAGGTAAACAACTCCAAGGAAAACAGGATTAGAGGGCTGGAAAAAGAAATCAGCTCTCTAAAAAATAAAATGGATAAAATGGAAAAAAATTCCATAGAAGATAAAAACTCAATTGGACAATTACAAAGAGATATAAAAAAAGTGAGTGAAGAAAATACATCATTGAAAATTAGACTGGAACAAGTAGAAATGAATGACTCAAGGAGAAACCAAGAGGGAGTCAAGCAAAACCAGAGAAATGAAACAATTGAAAAGACTGTCAAGTACCTTACCAGAAAGACAACAGACCTGGAAAACAGATCCAGGAGAGACAATTTGAGAATAATCGGACTCCCTGAAAAATGGGAGGAAAAAAAGAGCTTGGACACCATTTTCGAGGAAATTATCAAAGAGAACTGCCCAGACGTTTTGGAAACAGAGGGTAAAATAGACATTGAGAAAATTCATCGATCACCTACTGAAAGGGACCCTAAAATCAAAATGCCAAGAAATATAGTGGCCAAGTTCAAGAACCATCAGACAAAGGAAAAGATATTGGAAGCTGCTAGAAAAAAACAATTCAGATATGGAGGATCCACAATAAGGATAACACAGGATCTAGCAGCATCCACATTAAAAGAACGCAGGGCCTGGAACATGATATTCCGAAAGGCTAAGGAACTTGGTATGCAGCCAAGAATAACTTACCCAGCAAGAATGAGCATCGTTTTCCAGGGAAGAAGATGGACATTTAACGAAATAAATGAATTCCATCTATTTTTGATGAAAAAACCAGACCTACATAAGAGGTTTGATCTTCAAATACAGAACTCAAGAGACTTCTAAAAAAGGTAAAAAGAAATCTTGAGAACTATACTTCTGTCAAAAAAATATGTAAAGAACATATGTACAATTTGTCTTAGAAAATAGAGGTGGAAAGGAGATTATATCATAAAAAAGTACAAAGTGGTGGTACTACATCTCATGAAGAGGCAAAGGTAACCTATTATATCTGAGAGAAAGAAAGGAGGGAGATGAACATAGCGTGTATCAATAGACATATTCGATTTATGGTGAAACTTCTTCCACTTCATTGAAAAGTGAAAGGGAAGGAATAAGCTAAGGGGAAGGGAATACAGTAATTTCGAGGAAAAGGGGTAAAATAAGGGGAGGATCTTTAAGGTGGGGGAGGGATCCTAAAAAGGGAGGGCTGTGAAAAGCAAGTGGTGTTTACCAGTTTAATACTGGATAGGAGGGTAAAAGGGAAGGAAAGGGGAAAAGCATAAGCAGGGGTTAATAGGATGGCAAGCAATATAGAATTAGTCCTTCTAACCATAAATGTGAATGGGGCAAACAGCCTCATAAAGAGGAAGCAGTTAGCAGACTGGATTAAAAGTCAGAATCCTACTATATGTTGTTTACAGGAAACACACCTGAAACAGGATGAGACATTCAAACTAAAAGTAAAAGGTTGGAGCAGAATCTATTATGCTTCAGGCAAAACCAAAAAAGCAGGAGTAGCCATCCTCATCTCAGATCAAGCAAAAACAAAAATTGATCTAATTAAAAGAGATAAGGAAGGGCATTATATCCTGCTAAAGGGAAGCATCAATAGTGAAGCAGTATCAATATTAAACATGTATGCACCAAGTGGTGCAGCATCTAAATTCTTAAAAGAGAAATTAAGAGAGCTGCAAGAAGAAATAGATAGCAAAACTATAATAGCGGGAGATCTCAACCTTGCACTATCAGAATTAGATAAATCAAACCACAAAATAAATAAGAAAGAAGTCAAAGAGGTAAATAGAATACTAGAAAAGTTTGATATGATAGATCTTTGGCGAAAGCTAAATGGAGACAGAAAGGAATATACTTTCTTCTCAGCAGTTCATGGAACCTATACAAAAATTGATCATATACCAGGGCATAAAAACCTCAAAATCAAATGCAGTAAGGCAGAAATAGTAAATGCATCCTTTTCAGACCATAATGCAATCAAAATAACATTTAATAAAAAGCCAGGGGAAAAGAGACCAAAAAATAATTGGAAACTAAATAATCTTATACTAAAGAATGATTGGGTAAAACAGCAAATCAGAGACATAATTAATAACTTCACCCAAGAAAATGACAATAATGAGACATCATACAAAAATGTGTGGGATACAGCCAAAGCAGTAATTAGGGGAAGTTTTATATCTCTACAGGCCTACCTTCATAAAATAGAGAAAGAGAGGGCCAACGAATTGGGTTTACAACTAAAATTGCTAGAAAAGGAACAAATTAAAAACCCCCAGACAAACACAAAACTTGAAATTCAAAAAATAAAAGGTGAGATTAATAAAATTGAAAGTAAAAAAACTATTGAATTAATTAATAAAACTAAGAGTTGGTTTTATGAAAAAACCAACAAAATAGACAAACCCTTAGTAAACCAGATTAAAAAAAGGAAAGAGAAAAAGCAAATTGATAGTCTTGAAAATGAAAAGGGTGAACTCACCACTAATGAAGAGGAAATTAGAACAATAGTTAGGAGCTACTTTGCTCAACTTTATGCCGATAAATTCGATAACTTAAATGAAATGGAAGAATACCTTCAAAAATATAGCTTGCCCAGATTAACAGAGGAAGAAGTAAGTAGTTTAAATAGTCCCATCTCAGAAAAAGAAATAGACCAAGCTATTAACCAACTTCCTAAGAAAAAGTCCCCAGGACCAGATGGATTTACAGGTGAATTCTACCAAACATTTAAAGAACAACTAACTCCAATGCTATGTAAACTATTTGAAAAAATAGGGATTGAAGGAGTCCTACCAAATTCCTTCTATGACACAGACATGGTACTGATACCTAAACCAGGTAGATCGAAAACTGAGAAAGAAAACTATAGACCAATTTCCTTAATGAATATTGATGCTAAAATCTTAAATAAGATATTAGCAAATAGACTTCAGAAAATCATCCCCAGGATAATACACTATGACCAAGTGGGATTTATACCAGGAATGCAGGGCTGGTTTAATATTAGGAAAACTATTAGTATAATTGACCATATTAATAATCAAATTAATAAAAACCATATGATCATCTCAATAGATGCAGAAAAGGCATTTGATAAAATCCAACATCCATTCCTACTAAAAACGCTTGAGAGTATAGGAATAAATGGACTATTCCTTAAAATAATAAGGAGCATATATTTAAAACCTTCAGTAAACATCATATGTAATGGTGATAAACTAGAACCTTTCCCTGTAAGATCAGGAGTGAAACAAGGTTGCTCATTATCACCATTACTATTCAATATAGTACTAGAAACTCTAGCCTTGGCAATATGAGCCGAGAAAGAGATCCAAGGAATTAGAGTAGGAAATGAAGAAATCAAATTGTCACTTTTCGCAGATGACATGATGGTATACTTAGAGAACCCCAAAGACTCTGCTAAAAAGCTATTAGAAGTAATTCAGAATTTTAGCAAAGTCGCAGGATACAAAATAAATCCACATAAATCCTCAGGATTTTTATACATTACCAACACAATCCAACAGCAAGAGATACAAAGAGAAATTCCATTCAAAATAACAGTCGATAGTATCAAATATTTGGGAATATATCTACCAAAGGAGAGTCAGGAATTATATGAGCAAAATTACAAAACACTTGCCACAAAAATAAAGTCAGATTTAAATAATTGGAAAGACATTCAATGTTCTTGGATAGGCCGAGCGAATATAATAAAGATGACAATACTCCCCAAACTAATCTATTTATTTAGTGCTATACCAATCAGACTCCCAAGAAACTATTTTAATGACCTAGAAAAAATAACAACAAAATTCATATGGAAGAATAAAAGGTCGAGAATTGCAAGGGAACTAATGAAAAAAAAGTCAGAGGAAGGTGGTCTAAGTGTACCTGATTTAAAGCTATATTATAAAGCAACAGTCACCAAAACCATTTGGTATTGGCTAAGAAATAGACTAGTTGATCAGTGGCATAGGTTAGGTTCACAGGACAAGATAGTGAATAAAAATAACAATCTAATCTTTGACAAACCCAAAGATCCCAAATTTTGGGATAAGAATTCATTATTTGACAAAAACTGCTGGGAAAACTGGAAATTAGTATGGCAGAAACTAGGCATGGACCAACATTTAACACCACATACTAAGATTAGATCAAAATGGGTCCAAGATTTAGGCATAAAGAACGAAATCATAAATAAATTGGAGGAACATGGGATGGTTTACCTCTCAGACTTGTGGAGGAGGAAGGAGTTTGTGTCCAAGGGAGAACTAGAGACCATTATTGATCACAAAATAGAACATTTTGATTACACCAAATTAAAAAGTTTCTGCACAAACAAAACTAATGCAAACAAGATTAGAAGGGAAGTAACAAATTGGGAAAAAAAATTTTACAGTTAAAGGTTCTGATAAAGGCCTCATCTCCAAAATATACAGAGAATTGACTTTAATTTATAAGAAATCAAGCCATTCTCCAATTGATAAATGGTCAAAGGATATGAACAGACAATTTTCAGATGATGAAATTAAAACTATTTCCACTCATATGAAAGAGTGTTCCAAATCACTATTGATCAGAGAAATGCAAATTAAGACAACTCTGAGATATCATTACACACCTATCAGATTGGCTAAGATGACAGAAAGAAATAACGATGAATGTTGGAGGGGCTGTGGGAAAACTGGGACACTGATGCATTGTTGGTGGAGTTGTGAAAGAATCCAACCATTCTGGAGAGCAATCTGGAATTATGCCCAAAAAGTTATCAAAATGTGCATACCCTTTGACCCAGCCATACTACTACTGGGCTTATACCCCAAGGAACTACTAGAGAAGGGAAAGGGTCCTGTATGTGCCAAAATGTTTGTGGCAGCCCTTTTCATAGTGGCTAGAAGCTGGAAGATGAATGGATGTCCATCAATTGGAGAATGGTTGGGTAAACTATGGTATATGAATGTTATGGAATATTATTGTTCTATAAGAAATGACCAACAGGAGAAATACAGAGAGGCTTGGAGAGACTTACATCAACTGATGCTGAGTGAAACGAGCAGAACCAGAAGATCATTATACACTTCAACAATGATACTGTATGAGGATGTATGCTGATGGAAGTGGATTTCTTCAACATAGAGAAGAGCTAATCCAATTCCAATTGATTAATGATGGACAGAACCAGCTACATCCAGCAAAGGAACACTGGGAAATGAATGTAAACTGTTATTTTTACCTTCTGAATCCAATTCTTCCTGTGCAACAAAAAATTCGGTTCTACACACATATATTGTATCTAAATTATACTGTAATATATTTAACATATATAAGACTGCTTGCCATCTGGGGGAGGGGGTTGGGGGAGGAAGGGAAAAAATCTGAATAGAAGTAAGTGCAAGGGATAATGTTGTAAAAAATTACCCATGCATATGTACTGTCAAAAAATGTTATAATTATAAAATAAAATAAAAATTAAAAAAAAAAAAGACTAAACATGTGTCATTATTGAACTTCTTAATTTCTTCAAGACTCATACCTCACCTCTGCAATATGCCTTTCCCTCTCCTGCTCCCTCATGAGTGCAATTCTGAGATTATCCTTTGCTTTCACTCTCTGGATCACACACACACACACACACACACACACACACACACACACACACACAATTGTTTTCACGTTGTGTAGTTCATTAAAATGAGAATAAGGTTTATATTTTTGTTTTTTTCTATATTCCCAGTGCTTAACACAGTATCTGACATAAAGCAAATGTTTAATCAATACTGCATGATAATGATGATGATGATGATGATCTCATTAATTTTGGTTTAATGGCCTATCCTGTCAAGGCATTTTTTTTTTAATTCTGAACCTTTCATTCAAGTATTTTAGTTATGTCTCTAAAGATATTTGTGCCCTGAATATATTATCACTATGTTACATATGCTTTTCTTAAAAGCATTGATTAATGGCTTCAAACAAAACAGGACTAAATGCTATGTATATTATATGTGTGAGCTTGATGGATAAAACTAGAAACCTCCTTTTGTGACTGTTCTTGAAGTACTACCAAGTTAACAATATGAAAACATGTTTGCTTGTGTGTTTTTTTCTTTTCTTTCTAATCTTTTTTTTTCTTTTTTTATCTGATTCTTCCTGTGCAGCATGATAAATATGGAAATATATATGGAAGAATTGTGCATGTTTAACATATATTATATTACTTGCTGTCTAGAGGAGGGGCATGGGGGAAAGGGAGAGAGAAAATTTTGGATCACAGAGTTTTGCAAAGATGGATGTTGAAAACTATATTTTCATGTATTTTACACTTAAAAATATTTTATTAAAATATGAATACCACTCTTCATACAATCATTTAATCTCTCCCTATTTTATCCACAAGAATAGTACAAGATCAATGTTCTAAGTTTTGCTAAAACTGGGTATATAATATCTATATTATATACTTCATTTGTCAACTATAAATCTTGTTCACACACTTATCTATAAAGAAATCAAATAATATCATCTCTAAGTAATTGATTGAATGATTTAGCTCAAAAAAATAAAATAAAAAAAAGTTTGCTTTGTCTTGTGGTAATCTGATCATCCTGTATTATTTTCTTCTGATACAATCAATAGTCTAATCTTTTTGTATAAGACTTCCTGCCATCTGGGGGAGGGTGTGGAGGGAGGGAAAGGAAAAGCTGGAACTGAAGTGAGTGTAAAGGATAATGATAAAAGTGCAAAGGATAAAGGATAAAAAATTACCCATGCATATATTGTCAATAAAAAGGTATAATAATAAAAAAAAATACTGCTTTCCCCAAAAACAACTTTCAGAGTCAACATTCTCAACAATAAGAATCTTTACACTCTTTGAAGAAAAGGACTTTTTTTCATTTTTAATCCTTGTATTTCTGGAACCTAACATAGGATGTAGTACAGAAAATCATAGCTTTATTGAAATTGAATTTAAATTTTGCATCATTAGAATAGAAACTCTGTGTATGCAAGGGCCATTTTCTTTTTTCTTCGCTATCTATAGTATTTATCCAGCATCTTTTACATTGTAGGTTTCAATAATTACTTTTGAAATAAATTAAATTTACTTTGTACAATTCAATTTGGGAAGATTTTAAGAAACAATCATCTAGTTAATAAAAGGAGAATTATCATTTACGCTTCATCTTAGATTAGGATGGCTACCCCTGCTTTTTTTTTTTTTTTTTTTTTTTTTTTTTTTTTTTTTTTTTTTTTTTACCTCACCTGAAGCATAGTAGCTTCTGCTCCAGTCTTTTACCTTTACTCAGTATGTATTGCCCTGTTTCAATTGTGTTTCATGTAAACAACATATTGTAAATTCTGGCTTTTAATCCAGTCTGCTAACCACCTCCACTTTATAGGAGAGTTTACCCCATTGTAATGTGCTGTTGTCTCCAGAGACTGCTGATTGCTCTCTGGGAGGAGATCTGCTATGTCAACTCAAATCTCTCCAACAGATTCTTCTTCCTGTAGAGAGCCCTTGTCTCCAGACAGTTGCTGCCAACTCTGGTCCAGAGTAGAGAGTCTTCTTCCTCTGGAGAGCTGCCTCAAGTCTGGCCCAGACAAGAGACTCTCTATCTCTAGATTTCTGCCCTCTTTTATCCTCTCAGAGAATGGGGGTGGGATAACACAAGGTTTTCTGGGAAAAATTACTTCAACCAATGAACTTGTTCCTCCTAAGCATGTAAGCTCCTCCCCAGGAGTTCACAAGTAAAACTCCCAGTAAATGCTGGAACTAGAGAATTGTTAAGTACTGACTTAGCACTTAGTAAGAAAGTAATACCCCATTAACATTTATGGTTAAAGTTACTAATTCTGTATTTCTTGCCGTCATGTTAGCTTCTGCTTATTATGCGTTTCTCCATTCCTTGCCCCCTCCTAAGTATTATACTTGTTAGCACCACTTGAATCTCACAGCCCTCCCTTTTTAGGATCCCTCCCCCAACCTTAGAGTTCTTCTCCTTTTCTTATTCCTTTTCCTCACAATTTCTATATTCTTTTCTGCTTAGCTTACTCCTTCCCTTTTCACTTTTCCCCTCCCACTTTTCAATGAGATGCGAGAAGTTTCACCATAAATCAAATATATCTAATATTTTTCTCTATAAGCCAATTCTGATGAGAGGAAGATACACACTATTTTCATCCCTCTCCCTTCTTTCCATCAGATATAATAGGTTTTCTTTACCTCTTTGTAAGATGTAGTGCCCCCACTTTATCCTTTTTCTGGCACAATTTCCTTTCCACCTCTAGTTTCTTCTTTATATTATTTTTAATTAATTTTATAATTATAATTTTTTGACAATACATATGCATGGGTAATTTTTTACAACATTATCCCTTGCACTCACTTCCTTTCCGACTTTTCCCCTCCCTCTCTCTACCCCTTCCCCTAGATGACAGGCAATCCTATACATGTTAAATGTGTCACAATATATCCTAGATACAATATATGTGTGCAAAACTGAATTTCTTATTGCATAGTAAAAATTAGATTCATAAGGTAAGAGTAACCTGGGTAGAAAGACAATAGTGCAAAGAGTTTACACTCATTTCCCAGTGTTCCTTCTCTGGGTGTAGCTGATTTTATCCATCATTGATCAACTGGAACTGAATTAGATCTTCTCTATGTTGAAGTTATCCACTTCCATCAGAATACATCCTCATACAGTATTGCTGTTGAAGTATATAATGATCTCCTTATTCTGCTCATTTCACTCAGCATCAGTTGATGTATGTCTCTCCAAGCTTCTCTGTATTCATCCTGCTGGTCATTTTTTACAGAGCAATAACATTCCATAACATTCATATGCCATATGAATGCCAACTCAACCATTATCCAATTGATGAGTATCCATTCATTTTCCAGTTTCTAGCCACTGCAATAAGGGCTACCACAAACATTTTGGCACATACATCTTTTTTATATTACAATTGTAAAACCAAATTATATATATTTATATATATTCTTTATGTATACTCATAACAGAAATGTAGTTCCCAAGATTTATTTTTACATTTTTATGTTTCCCTTGAGTTCTATATTTGTAGATCAAACTTTTTGTTTAGTTCCAGTATTTTCATCAGAAATAGATGAAATTCACCTATTCCATTGAATGCCCATCTAGAACCCTGGAAAAAAATGTTCATATTGGCTGGGTAAGTTATTCTTGGCTGCATACCAAGTTCCTTAGTCTTTCAGAATATCCGATTCCAGGCCTTTCAGTCCTTTAATGAGGATATTGCTAGATCCTGAGTAATCCTTGTGGCTCCTCAGTATTTGAATTGTTGGTTATTTTTGTTTTTTGTTTTTTGTTTTTTCTAGCTGCTTGTAGTATTTTTTCCTTGGTCTGATAATTTTGGAATTGTAGTTTTGATTTTGGGATCTCTTTCAATAGGTGATTGATGAATTCTTTCAATGTCTATTTTGCCCTCTGTTTCTATAACATCTGGGCAGTTCTCTTTGATGATTTTCTGAAAAATAGTGTTTAGGCCCTTTTTTCATCATACTTTTCAGGAGGTCCAATAATTCTCAGATTATCTCTCCTAGATCTATTTTCTATTGTTTTCCCAAGTAGGCATTTAACATTTTTTTTCAATTGGTCTGTTTTCCCTAGTATGTATTTAACATTTTTTTAAAATTGTTTCATTGTTTTGGTTTTGCTTGAGTGATTCTTGTTTTCTCCTGGAGTCATTCATTTCCATTTGTTCAATTCTGATTTTTTATGAATTATTTTCTTCATTTACTTTTTTATTTCTTTTGGTAATTATCCAATGGAGTTTTTAAATGAGTTGTTTGTTTTTTTTTTTTATGGATTTTTTTTTCCCATTTCGCCAATTTTATTTTTTTAGAGAGCTATTTTTTTTTTCCAATTCACTAATTCTGTTTTCCTTGGAATTGTTTATCTTTTCCAATTCACTAATTCTGTTTTTCAGAGATTTGATTTCTTTATCCACTCTGTCTTTAAATGAGTGGGATGATTTATGCAGACCCTCTTGCCAAGCTTCCCTTTCCTTTTCCCATTTTTTCTTCTAGCTCTCTTGTGAGAGCCTTTTTTTATTTCTTCTATGAGAGTCTTGTGTGTGATGGACCAGATCATATCCTCCTTTGGGGATTCATCTGGAGATGGTCTGTTTTTAATCTCCTCAGGGTTTGAAGTCAAAACACTCTTTAATTTTTCACTCATTTTGATAAAAGAAAAACAAAGAAAACAAACAAACAAAGCAAATGTGGTCTGCTTTATGGGCAGTGTGGTGTTACCAAGCTTTCTCTACAGACTACAGGAAGTAGCAACTAGCAGCAGTGGAACAGCAATGGCTTTGCGGCCTGCACAAGGGCTACTCTCTGAGATTCTGAGATTGTGTTGAGTCACTCCTGGTGCTGGGTAGATGTGATTAAGTCCTGAGAGACCCCTGTGTTTGTAGCTTCTCTGCTGATCTGCTGGCTTGCTGCCAAGGCAAAGAAATTCACATGGGGTGAAGTTCTCCAGGCAAATTTTCTGATGGCTAAGACCACCCCTCACCCCCCTCTGGTTTGCTCAGTGTGAGTTGTGTTCAGCACTCTCACTGCCTGCCTGAGGTCTGCACCTGGTTCTAATTGTCCCCACCAGCAAGCAAAAATAGACCTTTCCTGGTGAATTTCAAGGATATCTTCTGTTGGCAATGTATTCATGGTTTTTTCCACTCAAGCACTAATTTCAAGGCTGTATAATGAAAATAGTATTCTGAAGGCAAGGAAGAGCTTAGATAGATGCCTGTGTCCTCTCCACCATCTTGACTGGAAGTCTCCAACTATCGATTTTTAAGCAATTCATGAAACTGTGGCCAGAGACTTCTGAAGACCTCAGAAGCTGGGTAAAATTGGCTTATACACTGCAAAAGACAGTGACCAGAGGTTTCTCTGAGGTCTCTCTGAGGAAAGACTGGCAATGTAAAATGCAGAATAGTATTAGGGTATTCGCAAATGAAGTGAATGCCCAGGGTCAAGCATTTTCCACACATCCTTCCAGTTTTGGAAACAAGTCCAATTTTCTTGGAAGAACCTTTCAAATGCATGAAGGTCTTCTCCTTAAAGACTTAATCATAAACACAGTGACTGACTCTTTATCTTCCTTTTATGGATCATGAGGTTTAATGAAAATATTACTGAAGTTGAATTTCATGAATTTGAATTCAAAAATCAAACTCTATTATATATTTATTACTCTGGGACCTTAAATAAGTTACCCTTTCCATCTCAGTTTTCTAATATACATACATAGATTTATATATACATACATATATATGTATATATATATGTATATATATGTATATATATACATATATATTCATATATACATACACACACACATATATATGTGTATGTATATATATACATATATATTCATATATACATACACACACACATATATATATATGTATGTATATATATATATATGTGTATATATATATATATATATATATATATATATATATATATATATATATATATATATATATATATATATATATATATATATATATATACATACACATATATAAATGGCATGAACACAAACATTATATCTTTCAATAAAAGGGTTAGATGGAGCAGGATAAAAATAACTGTGATTGAGGTTCAGCATTTAACAATAAACAAATAAGTGATGCAGAAGTAGAGATGTTCTACATTATACTAAGACTAGTTACAATATCTAAGAATCTCTTCCAAAATAATTCAAGAAAAAATTGTCTAAGGCTCATATTCTCTTTAAACTCTATAGCTACATACATTATTAGTCTATCTTATCATATTGTGATGTGCATGCAAAGTATGTACACTTTTATGAGGGATCTACTAACTGCTGGTAAAAAAAACTAAAACCTTTAAGGGAGTCATATAAAAGTTTCAGTCTTCATTTTTATGCTTTAAAATATGAAACTTATAAAATTCAGTCTTAAAAAATAAGCAACATCAAATGATACAAGATACACAATATTCCTCTTTTTATCCTTATTGCTTTCACTGATTAAGTAGAACATACTGAATTTATTCTTAAAAATTGGAACAGTCAACTAAAAAGTTTCTTTTTTTCTGTGTAATGAACATGTAGTAGGTTCAATCAGGACATGTTTTTCTTAAAATCAGTTTAAGCCAAAGAATGCCATGTGCAATGATTTTTATCCTTACCATTGCAATCTTTTGAAAGTTTGAATAAAAAAAACCAAAAACAAAAAAATCCATATGTCAGCACCTTTTTCTCCCAAGTAGAAATTTATTAAACTTAAAATGATAAATAAACTTAGAGCAGTATACTACAGTATATCTCAAGAAATTAAAACAAGTTAAATGCCCACCTATGTAAGGCAAAGTTCCATAAAAATCAACTGAAATAATTCAAAGCTAAACTGAGTCATGCAAGTCTTTAATCTTGTCATTAAACTAAGTATAGATGAGTTATATATAATATAGAGGAGAAATGTCAATTCTTTACAAATGTGATATTCTATAGGAACTATATCCGGAAAGCATTAACCCTTTTGTTTTGCATAAGCCTGACTAAATACATAATTGTTTCAGTAAGATGAATCACTACTTTTAAGAATAAGTATATATAGAATATGAATTATTTACACAGTGATGTCTCCACAGTTAGATACAGAAGAATAAAAGTGTAGTCGTTCTTCCCGCTCCTCTTGGGTTAACTGCCTTGTTGTGACAAAGGGGGTTATATAATTCAATGAAACTATGAATTAAGATATACAGGGTTAGCCAAGATAGAAAAAAATGGCAATCAACTCCAGAATCTTTGCCTCTGTCACATACACATATTCCACATTTATCATAGGGTATTAGAAGGCTAAAGTAGGAGATCAAAAGATAACTCAAATAACAGGCAGCTCTGGCCTTGGAGTACAAAATGAAGCAGGTCAGGCTAATAGAGTTTCTTCAAGATAACTCAGATCACAGCAAAAACTTTTTTTTTCAACATCTGAAAATGTGACTTTACACATGAAAATCATCAGATAGTCAATACCCAAATCAAATTGATCATATCAAGATCTAGAGCTAATTAGCTCAGATCACAAACTTATGAAATTCAGACTTAAATTGAAAAAAAAAAAGTAAGAAAAAGCTATTAGACTAAATACTCATGACATAAAAGTATCTTTTATGAATAAGAAGTGGAAATGATTAATAAATTTAAGTAATTGGATTTGGTAGATTGAGCCAAAGACTTTTGGATAGAGTTACATGTAAGAACTATGGATAAGGTACATAGAAAAGCTATGGATGAAGATGCACGATATCATATAGACGGCAGTAAGAAAAAACACAACAAAAAAAAAAAAAAAAGAAAGAAAGAAAGAAAGAAAGAAAGAAAGAGAAAAAAAAATGGCTTTCTGTTAGGTTCTTACAAAGTGCTAATGAGATAATGAGATATTAGGTTCTTACTAAGTGCTAAGTCGGTACTTGACAATTCTCTAGTTCTGGCCTTTCCTGGGAGTTTGACTTGTGAATTCCTGGGGGAGGAGCTTGCATGCTTAGGAGGAGCAAGTTCATTGGTTGAAGTAATTCTTCCCAGAAGCCCTTGAATTATCCCACACCCATTCTCTGGGAGGATAAAGAGGGCAACTCTGGAGGAAAAATGGAGTTGTTTCTGGACCAGACTTGAGGCTGCTCTCTGCAGGAAGGGAAGTCGGCTCTCTACAAGAAGAAGAATCTGTCCAAGAGATTTGAGTTGACATAGCAGATTTCCTCCCAGAGAGCGATCCGCAGCTTCTGGAGACAACAGCACGTTACAAATTGGCGTCCACAATGTGAGGCAAGGACTTTTCCTTATCTTGACAAGGATTTATTCTGAGACCTTCAGAGGAGCTAGACTGGACCATCACAGCTTTCTGAGGAGACTTTACAAATAGCTAAAGAGTTAAGGAAAGCAAAGAGGAAAGCAAAAAGAAAGAAAAACATACACATTTGAATGCAGAATTCCACAGAATAGAAAGGACAATTAAGATTTTCTTAGGTGATCAATGTGAAGAATTAGAAGAAAAAATAGTATGGGGAAGAAAGAAAAGACATATCTCTAAGAAAATTATAGATCTCAAGAAAACTCTATGCAAAAATGGGGATAATAAAAGACAAAAATGGTAGGGAATTAACAGAAATAGAAGCAATTAAGAAGAGTAGTAAAAATAGAAGAACTATTATAAGAAAGATCTTAACATCACAGATAAAGAAGATTGTGTGTCTACTGATCTAGAAGCAGATATCCTGAAGAATTAAGTAAAATGATTTTGGTAAATTTTGCTAACAATAAGGCTAGTGAAGGTGACAGAATTCTAGCTGAGCTATTTAAAATCCTAAAAGATGATGCTGTCAAGAGATGCGACACTCAATATACCAGAAAATTTGGAATACTCAACACTGGTCACTGAATTGGAAAAGATCAGTTTGTGTCAAAATCCTAAAGAAGTGCAATGCTGAAAAATGTTAAAATTATTGAAAATCGTGCTCATTTCTCATTCCAGCAAGGTTATTCTTAAGATTCTGCAAGCTACGTTTCAGTAATATGTGACCTAAAATTAACTGAAAAGCAGACTGGTTTTCAAAAAAGCAGAACAACTGAAGATCAATCAACATTCAGTGGATTACAGAGAAAGCAAGGAGTTGCAGGAAAAAAAAAAATTAATCTACCTCTGCTTCACTGATAATCTAAAAACTTTGACTGTAGATCAAAACAAAGATAAGTTCTCAAAGTGATGGGAATACCAGATCGTCTCACTGGTTTCCTGTGGAAGCTGTATGCAGGCCAAAAGAAATACAACTAAACATGGGGCAAAAATTGGTTTCAGATTGGAAAAGGAGTATGACACCTTATTTATCTAAATTATATGAAAAATATCATGCTGGATGAATCTAAAGCCAGAATTAAGAATGTCAGAAGATATACCCACAAGCTCAAATATGCAAACAATATTACTCTGATGGCAAAAAAGTGGATAAAAATTAAGAAGCATTTTGATAAAGGTGGAAGAAAATAATGTTAAAGGTTTTTTGAAATTTAACATCACACAGTGAGGATCTTGGCAACTAGTTCCATTGCTTCCTGACAAACAGAATAAAATGAAGTGGAAATAGTATTAGAATTTATATTTTTGGACTCAAAGATCATTGTAGAGAGTGACTATATCCATGAAATTAATAAATGCTTGTTCCTTAGAGGAAAAGATACAGCAAATTTGGTCAACATGCTAAAAAGTGGAGGCATCATCTTGCTGACAAAGGTCTTTTTGTTAGAACTATGTTGTTGGTGCTGTTTTTTTTTTTTTTCTTTTCTTTTTCCAGTAGTAATCTATAGCCCTTTGAATTTATCTAAAAAGAAAGTTAAGACTGCAGAATCGAAACTTTTGAATTTTGGTACTGGAGAAGACATTTGACAGTCTCTTGGATGGCAAGAAATGGGTCAATACTTAAAGAAATTAACTCAGACTATTCATTAGAAGGTCAGATATTGAAGTTACAGCTTGAACAGGAACTTGGATAGACTTCAGCATACAGTGAAGGCTTAGTGTGCTAGGTTTCATGGGGTCATAAAGAGTCAGAAATAATTGAATAACAACAATATTCTTGTCAAAGACTTGTTACATCTCCAGGAGGACCTGTGGCCTTATTTTTAGCAATTTCACATAAATTACCATCTTTTTAGACTAAAAAAAGAGGAAGAAAATAAAAATAAAAAGATTTTTTTGTTGTATTAAATTCAAGGAGTGATAACTTCTTTAAGTTATCTGAACTAGAAGGTAAAAAACAGTCTGTCCTGCTTAATCACTCAGTGGCATCTTTATTTAGATCATCATAATCTTTACAAGATCTTCACATTTCAAAATTAGTTTCAATTTTTGTGCTATGTATGTCCTTTCACTATTTATCACATTTGCTTTCACAGAGGAAAATAAATGTTATCAATCACTACTCATTTATTCTCGTTTATTATAGCTTTGTGCAGGTTTTATTTTTCTGTCATGATTATTAATATCTTGTTGGTGGGGACATCGTCTCATTTATTTCTGTATTCTTCTGAATGCCTTTCACATAGTAGTTACTCATTAAATATCAGTTGTATTAATGAATGAATAAGCAATGGTATTCTTTTTTCTACAAATTGTTTAACTTTCATCATAGTTATGTATTGGTATAAATATCTTATATTTTTGCTATTTCTTTTTGTGTATCAAGAATGAAAGAACATTACTATTGCTGAGTCAAAACATATTTTGGTCAATTTTGAGAAATTACTACTTTGAAGCTTGACCAAGGAAGGATGCATAGAGTGTAAAGTAAGTTGGAAATCCTGTCAAAAAGAAGGATCAATTTGATGAACTGGTAATGATTAACTTGAAGAAGAGAAGTCTTATAGATTTGGAGCTATCATGGGTAAGAGACATTTAATCTTTCTAATTGGAGTATTGTCAAAAGCTGAGCCAGTTATTTTAAGACAGAGCCGTTTTCTTTTCATGATAAATGTTTATATACAGAAGGGTTGATCATACTACTTGAAGTAATTTGGTGGCTTATCTATTCCTGTGGTTTTGCATGTGATACAATAGAGACAAAACACAAATATATACAAATAAACAAATATATGCACATAGACTAATTTGGTTCTAATCCTTTTCCTGAATTCTAGTACCATGTCTCCAAATATCTGCTGAATATCACCACACATATTTCTAATTGACATTTTAAACTAACTCATTTCACATGGATATCATTATGTTTCTTCCAAAGTGTATTGTTATTATAAATTGGCCCACTATTTTTGTAGGTGGTTCTGTTATTTGAGGTGCTCAGGGCTGAAAACATCAAATCATTTTGAATGCTTTATAATAGTTATCTATTTTTGAAATATATGTGTTTATTTTATAATTGTTTTTGTTGAGCTCATCACCAGCACTAGATTTATGATTTTCATAATATCATAGATCTTTTTTTATTAATTTTATAATTATAATTTTTGACAGTACATATGTATGTGTAATTTTTTATAACATTATCCCTTGTAATCATTTTTAATATCCATATGCATCTATTTATATAGGAATATATTAAACTGAATACTCATATACTTACATAGAGATAGAAATAGATGTTTATCTCTTACTTTGCCTTCTATGGTAAGGCATATTAGGTAAGAGTATTGCAGGTCTCCCAATTCTAAGATTAATATAATTTCTCCATTTTACTACACTGTGAAGATAAGATCTAGGGGAACTGAACATTGCATAGACAAATTTTTATTGGAACAAAATCAGAGGGAATGGTCCAGATAATCTGATACTATAGAGAGAGAATGAGAAGGCCAGAAGAGAGTTGTGTCTAACCAGGTATTTTCACTAAAGATATTTTATCTCCTGAGAATATGAAATAATCATCATATATTTATTATTTATCTCAGTATTTATATCAACTCTATGAGTTACTTGCAGCAATTAATAAAAGTGAGATTGAATATTTGAATTAAGACCTTTCTGAATCCAAGTCCAAAAATCTATATACTATACAATTTTGTTCATTTAAGACAGGAGACATAAAAATTGAGAGGTAATCAAATACATATCCTTTTAACTTCCCTGGATTTGACTATTCTTGTAAGAGAGGTTGTATGCCAACTGCAGTGAAATCACACAGCTAAGTCACATAACTGATTATAAGAAAGATAACCAATTCAGTACTGGCATTTCAAACTGACAGCTAGGATGAGTCTGACAATATTTAAGTACTAATCTGCCCCAAAGAAATCCTTAATGCAGCCATAAATCTTCACTGGAAACACAAAGCTTAAAGTTGTCACCAATTTTTGTCATTTCAGCACATCCTTTTGAGTTATAGACAAGAAATTAAGAAAGGAAAAAATTTGAAAAACCAGAAACATATTTGATAGACTGACTGGAATCAATGTAGTAATGTCTTCAGAATAAAATCTTCTCCTCAACAACAGAGCCATCTTTTCCTGTCTTATCTCTCTTCTCAAAACAAAATAATATAAATTATTGAACTAAGATGTAGCACTAACATCATATTGCATTGATGGACCAATTTTAAAAGCACTACAATATAGCCTAAATTCACCCTTTATTTTTGGTTAGATGATCAGACAAAGACAGAGAGACAGAAAGAGAGATAGAGAGAGAGAGGAGAGACAGAGAAATAGAGACAGAGAAGAGAGACAGACAGAGACAAAGAGAAAAAGAGAAAGAGACAGAGACAGAGAGACAGAGGGAGGGAGGGAGGGAGAGAAGGAGGAAAGGAAGAAGAGAGAATCAAAATGCATGACTATGTTCCAATCACCGAATCACTGGACAAAGCACTAGGGAAGAAAGAATGACAATAACAATAACAAGCCAATTCCTACTCTCAGAAAGTTTGCATTCTACCAAGTGAGAAAAAATATAAAAGGAAGTTGGAGGAACAAAAGGCAAGGCATCTATAAAGAAGGAAAGTACCAGGAGTACAGATGGGAAAGGAAGGGGAGCAGGAAATCAAATGAACAGCATGGCTGGAGCTTCTCAAAGTATAATGATCCGGGTTGGGAATTAATATTCAGTGAGTAACTCTCAGGCCAAAATCATGCTTAGGTAGACAAAATGGTGGCTGTTTCTCTAGTATTGTATTACATTGTGGAAAATCTCTATCTTTTTTAAAAGCTAAAAAATTTAGGAGATATTTGGTGTTTCAATTTTATATTTCAATTTTTTTTTCTGAGTCAATGGAATGATTCTTTTGTCCAGCATTATAAGCCATGAAAATGTCACACACATATGTACATATGTATACACCTGTATATATGTATATTTATATAAGCACACATGTAGATATATCCATGACACTTCTAGGAATACAAAGGCATATTATATACAACATGTGGGTACAGAAACATGTCTATATGCATACATGTACCTATGTGAACATATACCTATAAACACACAAACAGGCTCATATTTATTTGTGTATTTTTGTTTGTATATATACACATACATTTACATACACACAAACACACACACACACACACACACACACACACACACACACATACTTTCATGACCTATAATTTATTTTAGGAGATAGAACCAACCCATATACACAGCATCTCTTTGCTTCTTCTAGGCTATTGCCATTTACATGGTGCTTTATCTATTCAAATTAATTCTTTGAACCTCAATTTAAAATTTATTACCAAAAGTAATCTGCACCATCTAGCTATTCTTCCTCTTCTGTGATCAATGTATCAATCAATAATTTATGAAGCGTGTAGTAATTGTCAGGCACTATGTCTACACTATGATACAAGTAAAAAATAATAGGGAAAAATATTCATAATGAATTTAAATTTTAATGGGAAAAACACAATAATATGCAAAATATATGCAACATACATACCATATATGCATATGTATGTTTATGTGTGCATATTTGGATACCTCTCAAAATGTGTATATCATATATATGTATGTATATATATATATATATATATATATATATATATATACATATACACATATATATATATATATATATATATATATATATATATTTGTGTGTGTGTGTGTGTGTGTATTTATTTATTTTCCAATTTTCTGAGCTATTATTTGCAGTTAAGCCAATTTAGTTGTGTCCAATTCTTTGTAACCAGTTTTGGGGTTTTCTTGTCAGAGATGCTGGAGTGGTTAGCCATTGCTTCTTTGGCTCATTTTACAGATAAGGATACTGGAGGCAAATGGAGTTGTCACCTGTCAGTTTCTCACAGCTTGTTAATCTACAAGGTCAGATTTAAGTTCACAAAAATGAATGAGTCTTCCTGAACACAAGTCTTTTACTCTAAACACCAAGCCACTAAGTATATCCCTCAAAAAAGTGTTGGTTTTCCCCCAAAAATGACCTTTTATATTTTTATATGCCCTATATTTATTTACCACTAAATATATTTCTCCCATGTCCCACCCAAATGAAAGATAAAATTTTGAAACAGAGGGTATCTATCCTTTTTGCATATTTTTTGTAATGAACTAGAACTTTGTGGGAATTAATTAATTTTTAATATTGTATTTTATTTTAATTAATTATTTTAATTAATTTTAATTAGTATTTTAATTAATTGATTATTAATTCCATGACAATATACTGATATCATGATAACCATATCTCATGACAATAGAGGATAAAATCAGGAAAATACAATAATGGCAAACTTTTTCTATACCTATTTCCCATCCTGTATCCACTAAAGTGTATTGAACCTTTCAAAACATTGCCAATGGGAGACTCTCAGCATGTGAATGAATGAGCAATGTGGAGAATTATTTTGTCACAGTTAATGGGTGTCAAGGATGTCAAGGTTGCCTCTCTGGAAGCATATCTTCCTCATTTCTCTCTGCTGTTTCTTCTCCTATTTGAAATCTTCATGTAAGTTGTGGAAAATCTATGCTCTCTCTCAATGATTCCTAGCTTGAACTTTCCAAGCACAGAATTTACAAGGTCTGAACATGACTGGCATAGCAGGACCATATTAGAAGCCAGAGTATTCCTAAGCAATTCCTGTCAGTTCAGTAATGCTCACACAACCAAAAACAAGGTGGGAAGAATGGAAATGGAATAATATTTTGAAACCATCTGGTAGAAATGTTGATTTGTGTGTGGGTGTATTATTATCACAACAGGAGAAAATGGGCTCCACAGGCATATAGCCAGAGATGATTTGATACAGTCTGGGAAATGTCACAGCCATGCTACCTCAGTGCTACTATCTGGATTCCTGTGTGGTTAAGCATGTGTTCTTTTATTTGGCCTTATTGGGACTGTTTGCTCCTACTTTCCATGGGAAATTGACGTTAGCAGGATTGGGCAGGAATTCAAAGCAAATGATAATATGTAGGGAGTGACTACTGAGGCCCTGATTAGTTTTTAGGAAGATTTCTTTTCATAATTGAATGTTTAGTAACCAATTAATTATATCTGTTTTAGTTATTTTATGAAGAAAAAAACAAGTATCTCAAATTATACTGAAACTGTGGAAAATGAAAAGAATTGTTTTAGAAACAATCAAAGCTCTTGATTTAATTGGCAAGACTTGGCCAAGGACTCAAAACACAGAGATACTCATCAATTGGGAGATGGCTGAATTTGTTGAGGTACATAATTATGGAATATTATTACTGTGCTATAAGAAAAGATGAGTTCAGTGATTTTGGAAAAACATGGAAAAACTTGCATGAAGTAATGAAGAGTGAAATGAACAGAACCCAGAGAGCATTGCATACAGAAACAGCAATATTGTTTTAAGAATGATTTCAAGCAAAATTATTCACTGATAAATAAAAATAGAAATATGTATAGAATAATTTACATATGTGTGTATATGTAGACATACACCTATTGTGTCTAATAGTATCCATCTCTAGGGTAGGGGAAGGGGAAACACAAAAAGAAAAAAAAAAAAAAGACATAGAAATGGTCTATGTAGCTTTGCTATCCAGTCTCATACAGAGAATCTTTTCTGATAGTAGAAAGATTCCTTGAACAATATAAAAAGAAACAGTTTTATCAATAAACCTATTATTATTATTGATAACAAAAGAATTATGATACAGGAAGACATGTGACATACGAAGTGTGTTCAGCATTATTATGGAAAAAAAAAGAGACATTCTGGGTAGAATCCATATAGAAAAGGATTTGCCAACAAGTCAATTTTCAGGATGAAATTGTACTGTTTCTACCTCTTTCTTGACACTTTATCCAATTTCCAACCCATACTGAAGAGTGAGATGAAATATAGAGAATGTTGTTTTTTTCTTCAACTGTTCATATATAACATTATTTCTGATGACAAAATGAAAGCTCCTTCATAACTGAAAAGTGTTTCCTTTTTGGACCAGTAGCATTGAACACAGAGTTTGATTTAGAGTGAATATTTAAAAAATACTTGCCAATTGATATATTGATCGATTGATTAGATTTATATTTGATCTAAATGTTATTTTTCAACATATTGATGATTTGTTTCTTCTCTATTTAAATACATATGTGTATGTGTGTGTGTGTATGTGTGTGTATGTGTGTGTGTTAATGGAAAGTAAAATATGATTGCCTTGAGACTCTGTTTGAGGTTGTATAACATCAGCTTATAATGAATTCAGTCAGCAAGATTTCAAACAAAAACACAATAATGGCAAACTCCTTCTACATCAATTTCCCATTCTTTGTCCACTAAAGAATTTTGAATCCTCCAAACACTGCTGAGAAGACCGCCTTTGATCATCAGTGAATGTTTAAAAAAGAAACCAGTGGATTGTGGGAATTATGCAAGGGTAACAGAGTAAGATTGGTGATAGAATAAGTTTGCAAGGAAAAGCAAGAGTTGAACTGCTTCACCAATGGAGATGGTGAAGTTGATGGATAATGGACAAGAATATATTTCCTTCAGAAGTTATGACTTACAGAACAACAACAACAACAACAAAAGTGAGGGATTAACGGATCAGAAATCACAGCGTGGGTAAAGAAAAAAGTTTGAGATGATAGAAGAGAGCAGTTGAATGTGATCAGAGAAGTTGATTTCAGAGTTCATGAATATGAAAATAAAATATTTGTGTGAACTTCTTTGTATCTAAGTGATAATAAAGTGGATCATTTGAAAAGAGTAAGTTTAGAAATATATATTTAGGAGAATATCAATATGTTTATGGTATATAATATCAATACTAATATGTAAATTGAAGGCCTCTAGTAGGAAAACAGGAGTTGAGAACAAAGGCAATTGATAAGGAATTAAAATCATTGAAGGGAATTAGAATATCCTAGTAGACAGAAGTAGAATTTTGAGAGTGTGATAGGTTACAGATTGAGTGAACCTTTAAAGAGGAGAGATTACTAACTCTACTATTGTGTTGGAAGAAGAATCTAGAAATGACATTGGAGAGCAAGAACTATTCCAACCCCAACATGTTGATCCACCAATGAATCATGGGAATGAGGGTTAATTAGTCAAAAAGCAAAGGGTGAGCAACTTTAGAGTGAGGACATTATATGGCATTGGTGGTGAAGGCAAAGGCAGTAAAATACCTGGCAGAGAAGGAAAGAGAATAGGTTTGAATCATGATATCTAGAGAATAAGAATTACTGGAATGAGGAGTTTATGACCAGGGAAGGTTATATTAATCATTGATGTATGAGTTCCTCTAGGTTTTCATTGTCCAAAGGGGTTTGGCCACAGTATGTAATTCTCTATGACAGGGCTTCTTAAACTCCTTTCCACTTGTGAGCTCTTTTCACCTGAGAATTTTTTTTCTGTGGTATTTATGTATTAAGATATATAAAATAGATCTACAAATAAAACTTTTATTAATAATAAATTATAATTTCACAATCTACATTTTCAGTTATATGACCCCATATGGAGTCACAACCCATAAATTTAAGAAGTTTTGCTTTAAGAGACTTCAGATTGTCAAGTAAAGGGGGAAAATGCAAAATAAAAAACAAAAAAATGAAGGCTTGGTCTGATTCCTCTTTCTTTAAGATTGAAGACTAGGATGGAGATATAATGGAATTGTCTTTTTTACTCTTTTCTATAAGGAAAAAAAAAATCTAGGGCCCTTTGGCAAAATATTTCTCCTTTTCCTTGAAAAAGCAGAAAGATCAGACAAGTGAGCCTGCCATTTTCTGTCAATCATGAGTACTATGCAAATGAAGAAATATTCACAAAAAAACAAGGTAAAACAAAATAAAAACAAAAGTGTTGAATATGTAGTCGGGAAAATGAATTAAAAGAATGATGGAACAGTCATATAGAAACAGTAAGGGATAATAGATGGACACTAAATGTTCTTTTGATATCCTGGCAAAAACAAGAAGGAACAAGAAGTGTGATAGTTTTTGGTAAATTGCTTTTAATAATAGTAAAAACAAAGGTTCATTTTAGCATCAATACTTTTTCAATGATACTGCAAAGCTGAATTATAGAATAAAAGTTTCTTAATCAATTAACCAACATTTATTAATCACTTATAAATTCCAATCCCTTTATATGCAATGGAAATAGAAAGAACAAATAAATCCAGAACCCACTCTTTAGGAGCTTGACATTCTAAAGAAGAAAATATATATTCATATTGGCATAAACCAATTTATTTATATAAATATTGTTACATGCCAATTTTAACATAAAATATAAATGGAATATAGTGTCAGATTGGAAAGTACCAGCACTGAAAGGACTCGTGAAGAATTAAAGTTAGCAATAACAAAAACTGAAAGATGCCTGTCAAGAATGAGTATTTTACAAAAGAAGAATTGGTTGGGAAAAAACCAAAATGAAACAAAACAAGTTGAGTATGTCATCAGGAAACTTGATTGAAAGTAAAGTAGAAATATAATAGATGGAGAGTCCAAATGCTCCTTTAATATCCTTTCAAAGACAAGAAACCCATGTTTGATAAAATGTCTTTGGAAAAATTTTGGAAATATGAGGATCAGAGTTGCACAGAATAACTTTGGAGTACCATTCATAAGTGAAGGAAATATTTACATCAAAATGACTATGAATAAATTAAACTTATAATAATAGTAGCATTTTTATTATTTTCCATTATTTTATCATGGATTTTTGAATGTTTACAAATGTTTTCTCATGTGATACTCATAACAAGCTAGGGCATATTATTATCTTCAATTTATAGATGAGCAAACTGAGACAAGCAGAGTTTGTCTCATAGGTAGCAAGCCAGACATGGGTTGGGTTTTCCTGATGTCAACTGGATCCATTATATCCCATGCCACTTAGTTACCTCAATGAGCAAATATCATTTGCTCATACTCATAAATAACATGGAGTAACACCATAACCTGGTGGGAAGAATTCTTCATTAACATTAATGGCCCTAAATTAAAATCCTGACCATGCACTCACTACCTATGCAATTTTGACCCAACTTAAATACCTAAAACTTCCATATCCTAATGCGTGATAAAAAGGAAAGATTAGCCAGCTCGATTTTTTAAAGATCTCATCTGACTCTAGATTCTAAGAACTATTAGATAATTTAGTCTTTAGACTCATTTATCCAGTCCTTAATAGAAAACTATGACATTTCTGGTCTTTGCAATCCAATTTTAATATGCAAATTTTGAGTAAAAAATACAAAGACAGGAAAGAGGCATGATAAAGTGCTGAATAAAAAGAGTAGGAGAGTATAAATTAACCTAGCTTGTGAATTGTGTTCAAAATGGTGTTGAGATGTGGAAGGTGAAATGAATATGAAGAGGGTTACATCATATTAACTGTAATCTTAAATTATGTGAAAAGCCCCTTTGAGGACAAGGGTTTCATTTTTCCTTAAGAAAACAATTTTTAAAGCAGGTTAGTCTCTAGAAAGGAAATAAACTCCTTTAGCAAAAAAGACAATTTCATTTGGATATTTGTATCTTAGCAATTAACACAGTGCCTGGTACATAGTAAATGAGTAAAAGTGGTTTTGCTGTTTATGATAAGTCATTAAACTAAGATCAAGAGCTCCTTTTATTGTTTCCAAACCTTTACCTCCCCCAAAAAA